>NC_092054.1:124926560-125233338 GCF_003086295.3 Arachis hypogaea | reverse complement strand
TCCTCCACACCTCAAATATGCTACCTGAAGATGGGCAGAGGTTTCCAGTTATCATTGCAAGGGAACTTACTTCTCAACAAGAAGAGCATTACTAGTGTGCTGAGGAGGCACAAGAAGGCAATTGGTTGGAGTTTGGCAAACATAGTAGGCATAAACCCTCAAGTCCTGTGAGCATAGAATATTTTAGAAGAGGGAGCAAGACCTGTCCGTCAACCCCAGAGGAGACTGAACCCCACTATCTTAGAGGTTGTTAAAAAGGAAGTGACAGACTACTAGAGCATGTATCATCTATCCCATCTCAGACAGTGAATGGATAAGCCCAGTACAAGTGGTGCCAAAGAAGTATGGAGTCACTGCAGTGAAGAATGAGCATGGAGAGCTTCTGACAACCAGAGTTCAGAATGCCTGGAGGGTCTGCATTGACTACAGACGCCTCAACCAAGCAACCCCCAAGGATCACTATCCTCTTCCATTCATTGATCAAATGCTGGATCGCCTGTCAGGTAAATCACATTATTGTTTTTTAGATGGGTATACATGTTATTTCCAGATTATATAGCTCCTGAGGATCAGGTAAAGACCACTTTTACATGTCCTTTTGGGACTTATGCTTACAAGAGAATGCCCTTTGGCTTGTGCAATGCACCAGCTACTTTTCAGAGGTGCATGATGAGTCTTTTTTCTGATCTTATTGAGGATTGTATGGAGTTTTTATGGATGATTTTAGTGTATACGGCGATTCCTTAGCCTTTGCTTAGATGGATTATCTAGAGTATTAGATAGATGTGTCAGTACAAACCTTGTATTAAATTTTGAGAAATATCACTTTATGGTAAAACAAGATATTGTACTAGGACATGTTGTGTCTAATACTGGCATATCTGTAGATCCAGCAAAGGTGGATATTATTTCTAGTTTGCCTTACCCCTCTTTTGTGAGGGAAGTCCGTCGTTCTTTGGCCATGCAGGTTTTTACAGGAGATTCATTAAGGACTTCAGTAAGGTAGCACTTCCCTTATCCAGGCTACTACAGAAAGATATTGAGTTCGAGTTTAGTGAAAATTGCAAACAAGTGCTTGATAAGCTGAAGACCGCCCTGACTCAAGCTCCAATTGTGAGAGGACCAGACTGGAGCCAACCATTTGAAATAATGTGTGATGCTTCCAACCATGCCGTAGGAGCAGCACTAGCTCAGCGTGAAGGTAAGGATCCTTTTGTTATTGCTTATGCGTCTAAAACTTTAGATGCCGCTCAGTCGAATTACACTACTACTGAGAAAGAGCTTCTTGCTATTGTTTTTGCTCTGGATAAATTCCGAGCCTATTTACTTGGTACTAAAGTAGTAATGTATTCAGACCACGCAGCTCTAAAGTATTTATTAGCTAAAAAGGAGTCCAAACTAAGGCTTATACGTTGGATACTGCTATTACAAGAATTTAATTGGAAATTAAGGACAGGAGTGGTAACCAGAATTTAGTGGCAGACCACTTGAGTCGCCTTGAACATATTACAGATGACTCTACTCCTATAGCTGATAATTTCCCATTTGATAACCTACAAGCAGTATCTGAGATAGTCCCTTGGTATGCACTTGTAGCTAATTATCTAGTTAGCCGCACCTTTCCTCCAAACTTTTCTAAGCATCAAAGAGACAAGCTGAAAAGTGAGTCTAAATTTTATATATGGGATGACCCATATTATGGAGATGTGGCGCTGATCAGGTAATTAGACGGTGTGTGCCTCAATCAGAATTCCAGTCCATCTTAGAGGCATGTCACTCATCTGAGAGTGGAGGACATTTTGGCCCTCAAAGAACTGCTAGAAAAATCTTAGACTGTGGATTCTGGTGGCCTACTCTTTTTAGAGACACTGCTGAATTTTGTAGATCTTGTTTCCCATGTCAGAAATTTGGTAATACATCCAGGGGGATGAGATGCCTCAACAAATTATGCTTTTCTGTGAAATTTTTGATGTTTGGGGCATTGACTTCATGGGTCCATTTCCAAATTCTAATTGTTATTTTTATATATTGTTAGCTGTAGATTACATTTCCAAATGGGTGGAAGCAATTCCTACCCGCACTGATGATGCTAACACTGTTGTTTCCTTTGTGAGAAACCATATTATTTGTCGCTTTGGATCACCACGAGCAATCGTGAGCGATCAAGGCACCCATTTTTGTAACAGGAGACTAACCGGATTAATGAAGAAGCATGGATAATTCATAAGATTGCAACAGCATACCACCCTCAGACTAATGGGCAAGCCGAGGTGTCAAACAGAGAAATAAAGCGTATCTTGCAGAAGATAGTCAAACCTCATAGAAGAGACTGGAGCACCAAGCTACAAGATGCACTTTGGGCATACAGAACCGCATACAAAACTCCCATTGGGATGAGTCCTTTCCGCTTAGTTTATGAAAAAGCTTGTCATCTCCCTGTTGAAGTAGAGCACAAAGCCTTCTGGGCAGTAAAGGAGTGCAACATGGGAATTGAGAAAGCCGGAGCTGAAAGGAAATTGCAACTGCAAGAATTGGAAAGCCTTCGCCTGGAAGCTTATGAGAACTCAAGACTATACAAGGAGAAGATGAAGGCTGTACATGATCAGCACATCAGGAGGAAAGAGTTCCAATCTGGGGATTTAGTCCTCCTTTACAAATCTCGACTGAGGCTCATGCTAGGCAAGTTGAGATCAAGATGGGAAGGTCCATACAGACTAGAGAAGGCCGAACCGTACGGAGTTTATCACCTAAGCCATCCTTCAAGCTCTGAACTTATCAAAGTTAATGGACATCGTTTAAAGCTATACCATGGCAAGCAGCTGAAGAAAACCAAGGAGCTCGAGATCTTCCTCTTGGAAGATCCCCACATAGCCGAAGACTAAGCTAGTGGAGCGTCCAATTTACGGACGTTAAAGCAAAGTGCTAGGTGGGAGACAATCCACCATGGTATGATCGTTCTCTTCTTTATTTTTAACTTTCCTATTCAATAACTCTTCAATTTATTAGTATATTTCGTGCATCTGCATTTACATACCTTTAAAAAAAATGTTACGCGACGCGATCGCATCATTGACGCGTCCGCGTCGCAAGGAGATGGGAGAAAATAATAAACGAACAGAGAGTCACGCAGGAGCGTGGCTGGAGGCGTGCCAATGGCACAAATCGCCTCACGCGACCGCGTCGCCGACGCGTCCGCGTCGAGTGAGAATACTGACCTCCCACGCGACCGCGTGCCCCACGCAGCCGCGTGACCTGGACTTCGACGTAAAAAGGGTGCACGACCGAAAGTTGTGCTAGAGTGGTGCTGGATTGGTGCTGAACGCATAATCCTTTCCACGCGGCCGCGTGGCCGACGCGACCGCGTCGCATTCCAATAATTGACCACTCACGCGATCGCATGCCCCACGCGATCGCGTCACCCAATATTTGGCAATTAATGATTTTAAACAGAGAGTTGTGCGAGCGCGAGGCTGCCCTCGTGCCATTAGCCTAAAATGGGTCACGCGACCGCGTGACCGACATGACCGCGTCAATCAGTTTCAACGCAAGTCGCACGACCGCGTGCCTCACGCGACCACGTCGCTTGTGCCGCACAGTTTTCCTGATTTGCTAATTATCTTATCTTTTTCTCCCCAAATCCTATTTTCTCTTTTCCCTCCTTATTTCTTTTTCTTCCCTTCCCCCCCCCCCCCCCCCTTCTTCCTTCTTTCTCACTTTTTACACACTCTCTCTCACCCCCATTAACAAGGTTTTTCTTTTTCTCCTTCCCTCCTTACTTTTCTCTTATTCTTCTTATTTTTATATGTTATCTTCTTTTCTTTTCGTTTTACCTTCACTATTCATATTTTCTTTTTCCTTTCTTTTTCCTTTTTATTTGGTGTTATAAATTTATGTGAGTCATTATATGCTTGTGGATTGTTATAAATTTGTTTGACAATTATATATTACTTTTTCAAGGGATGCTTGCATGTTCAAATTCATGCTTTCAATAACTTAACTATCATGCATGCTATGTGTTTATGAAAAGGCCCATATGGCATTAAGCATTCTTTTTCTACTTTATTCTACTTTTCAATACTTGCTTTTCACAAAACCCTTTTTATATTTTATTAATTTAATATAATTGTTATTACAAACAAATTGTTAGTTTGAAAGACTTGGTAATCTCACTTGGACATTGAATGCTTGATCTATGCTACTCATGCCTTTGCCTGCATGCCAATAAACCCCTTGCATTTAATTGTCCCCACATGCACTTGCTATATTTTCATTGATGAACTTTTCACATGTAGTCATGACCATGTGTTAACATCGTTCTTCTTTATTGTGCATTGATTACCACTTTTCCCGCCCTCTTCCTTGCTCTATCTCTTTGAATTTAATTTACTTTCTCTTTCCTTTTTCAGGATGGCCACCAAGAAAGGAAAGGAGAAAGCTACTCCTAAACAACCAGCAAGAAGAGGAAGAAAAAGAGCATTAGTGGCAGAACCCTCTTCAACTGCGGTTAAGCCCTCAACAAAGAAAATTAAGACGATTATAAAAGTTGATGATAAAGAAAGAGCCTTCCCAGCAAAGGAAACTGCGCGATTCCCCAATCGCTACTGTGAGCAGATGTTCCCCATCCTGGCAGAAAGGAGTTACAATAACGAATACATTCTTCTCCCCCCAAACCACATTGCTACATTTGTTGAGCCGCAGATTGCACGAAGACAATGAAATTTCCTACAGAGACAGCCAAGGCAGGTCAATCTTTCTTGGGTAGTCGAGTTCTACTCCAACTTCCACCTACCAACCCTGCAGTCTGTCTACGTCCGCCAGAAGCAAGTCCCCATTACAGAAGAAGTCATTCAAAAAGCTCTAGGTCTTCCCCCTGTTCCAGAAGGATTAGACGCCTTTCAAGAAGCCGCACTCAAGCGCCAGATGTACCAATTTGACTGGGACGCTGTTCTCAGAGTTATCGCACTACCTGGCAGCTGATGGATCTACGGATACCATCGTACCCGCCCTAAGGGAATATCAGCTTCAGCACTTACCTTGGAGGCTCGTGTATGGGCACAGATCCCATTACGTCTTTCCGAGCACTCACGAGTCCTCCTTCACTGCAGACATGGCCGTTCTTCTATGGTGCATCCTTACAGACCAACCTCTGAATCTACCTAGACATATCCGAAATGCCATGGGACACGTACAAATCGGGGGCAACTTGCCTTTTCCCGCCCTGGTCTTGGATCTTGTCTCAGCAGCCAGAGTCTCCTACAAAGCTGGAGACACCAAAGCCATACTTCTACGGGATGATCAATACGTCCCTAATGGGAAATATATCAGACCTCCAGCCGCCACTATCAGCCAGCCTACTGAACCAGTTGAAGATATTCTTTCTTCAACACCACAAGCACCTACTACAGACCAACTGCTCCAGCAGATACTTGCAAGGTTGGATCGGCAGGAATAGAAAGCTAAGATGAGAGAGCGCCGTAACAAGCGCCGATTCACATACCTCAAGGAGCTGATTTTGGGAAAATTCAAGGACTCAAACACCCCGAACTCCACTTCTTTTACCAGTACAGGGAGCCATGATGGCCCCGACGATGGAGATACTGCTACCAACCCACCTTTGTTCCTGACAGATGGTACCGAGGACAGTGCAAAGCCTTAAGTGTGGGGAGGTCGGTCAGTACCTGACTTCCGGAGGTAATTTCTCTTTCCTAAACACCAATAAATTAGGATATTTAGTTAGATTTTTCTTATGTAGAATAGGATAAATTGCATAGTAACAGGTTAGTTGCATGCATGTTCTGCTTGATTGAAAAGGCAATAAGTTTCTTCTAAGACCCTATCTTTGGAACAAAATTTCACTAATTTTAATCAAAACTTCTATGTTAAATTTGCTTGAAGTTGTATTTGGAACATAATTTTTGAGCTAAAGAACACACAACCTGTGAGATTTGAGCCTTTATGAATGGTTACATTATTTAACCATAATTGTTTTATTCATGTGTATTTACTTCTCTATAATTGTAATCTATATTTTGTTTCATCCCATATGTCCAATGTTTATTATATTTATATGTTTGCATATGATTGAGGCCATTATTTGTTTATCCCACTTATCCAAATTAAGCCTACCCATTTCAATTACCTTTGTTAGCCACTTTGAGCCTTTAAATCCCATTTGTTCTATATTTTACCACATTACTAGCCTTAAGCGGAAAAACAATTATATATCCCAAATTGAATCTTTGGTTAGCTTAAGATAGAATTGTGTGTGTCAATCAAGTATGGGAAATTGTGGGAACAAAAGATAATAAGGGAATGTGTCATGATAATATAATGGGAATTTGGATACCTACTCATGTGAAAATATAAGAATTAAAAATCTATGTGCATTGATAAGCTATGTTTATGTTTATGAAAAAAAATTTCAATAAATAAATAAGGGGACAAAATTACCCCAATGTTAAGTTAAGAATTCAAGGATCAATGCATGTATGATAAAATTAAAATAAAAAGTTGATGCATGAGTATAGAATGTGAAAGAACTTTCTGGGTAGCTAGGTATAAATTCTAAAGTTATATAGAAGATACATAGAGGTTAGGTGAAAGCTTGGGTTAAATAAAGATTCAATTTATAAGCTTACTTAGCCATATATACATCCTTACCCTTACCTTGGCCCCATTACAACCTTGAAAAGACCTCATGATGTTTACATTGGTATATTAAATGTTGTTGATTGGTTAGGAGAAGAACAAAAATTAGAAAGCATGATTAGAGAAGAATAGAGTAATTACCCTATACACTAGAGAGACTAGAGTGTACATACATCTTCAGTGAGGGTTCAATGCTTGAAATTCTATGTTCCCTGCTTTCATGAGTTGTCTTCTTGCATTTTTAGCTGTTCTTACTGTATAAGAATTGAATTAGTGGAATTTAATTTGTAATTGTTTTGAAGAGCTTATTTACTTTTGATTAAGTGGACAAGAATCATATAGTTGCATTTACATATATATGTTGCATTGCATTGCATGAGTTTCACATGTTCCTACTCATTTATTTTATCTCCTTCAACTAAGCATGAGGACATGCTAATGTTTAAGTATGGGGAGGTTGATAAACCACTATTTTATGGTTTATAATGTGTTTAATTGTGTGGTTTTATCATGATCTTTACCCACTTATTCTTATAATTAGCATGCATTTATATTTTCTTCCTAAAATTATTACATGATTGAAAACTTGCTTCCTAGAGACTTTTAATTATGTATTTTAATTCTCCTTTATCCCATTTGATGCCGTGATCTGTGTGTTAAGTGTTTCAGGCTTTATAGGGTACGAATGAGTTGGAGATTGGAAAGGAAGCTTGCAAAAATGGAAGGAACACAAGAAATTAAGGAGATGACCAGCGAGAAGTGACGCGGCCGCATGGCACACGCTACCGCGCGAAAGAGAGGAAATCGCAGTGATGCGGACGCATGGCACATGCGACCGCGCGGATTGGAATAGCATAAGTGACGCGGAGGCATGGACGACGCGGAGGCGTGGACGACGCGTCCGCGTGGAGAAGCAAAACGCCGAATGACGCGTCTGCATGAATGCCGCGATCGCGTGACGTGTGTGATCTGCATAATCTGCAGAATCGTTGGGGACGATTTCGGGCCCTATTTTGACCCAGTTTTCGGCCCAGAAAAGCAGACTAGAGCCAGAGAACATGCAAAAACCAACAACAACATTCATTCCGCATAGTTTTAGTTTTTTAGATCTAGTTTTCCTCTCCTCTAGGTTTTCTCTCTACACATTCATAGTTCTTAGGATTTTTACTTGCTTTTTTGGATTGGGATATTGAGAAGAGTTGTTACCTCATCAAGACTTCGTCATTCTAGTTCGTTTTCTTTACTTGGCTTTACTCTTCCATGTCCTTTAATTTATTTCAATCTTACTGTTGGATTATTTTAGAATTTATCAATACAAGAGTTATTTTTATTTTTAATTAATTCCTTTGAGTTTTATTTATCATGTCTTCCTTTAATTTCCTTTCCTATGTTATGAATTCTACATTCACAATGAGCGAGTAGTTCCCTAACTTGATGGGGAGTTGATTGAAAGGAACCCTTGAGTTGGAGTGCTCAAGGGAGAAGTTGTAATTGGGTTATTATTGGTTTGCTCTCTAGTCACTAACGCCAGTCCTTCCAAGTAAGCGGACTGGGACTTGTGAATAGAAATAGCATTCCAACTTGTTTGACTTTCCCTTACCTAGTAAGGGATAACTAAACAGAACAACCCCAATTATCAATTAATCTTGAAAGTACTGCAACAAGAATAGGACTTCCAACTAATCTACTCCCAGTCAAGGCTTTTATTTAAATTACATTAATTCTCTGATTTAATTTCCTGTCATTCAACTCAAATCTTTTTTTTTTTTGAAAACCATCTGATTAATAAAATAGCACACTTTCCTGCAACTCGTTGGGAGACAACCTGAGATTCATACTCCCAGTATTTTAACTTTAATTTCTGTGACATCCTTTTAAATTGATAAGCGGATTTCTGGTTGGTTGAGAACTATACTTGCAACGCATATCTTATAACAATTCTTAACTCGCCAACTTCTGCCACGTCACTAGCGCTGCGAACAGAACGCACTTCCCTGCCTGTGCGTGCGCACAGGTGTGTGCATCTGCATAGGTCAAAATTTTCACAGGGTGTGCGTCCGCACAAGGGTGTGCGTCCGCACAAGGGTGTGCACCCGCACATATCAGTAATCATGGAATTCTGCAACTTTGTAGAATTTCAGATTTTTAACACCAACTTTGAATGATCATAACTTCCTCTACAAAATTCTAATTTTTACAAACTTTATATCAATTCGAAAGGTTTTAAAAGATCTTTAATTATAAGAAAATTTCAATCAATTTCAAAAATTGAGGCAAAAGTTATGATCGGACAAAGTTCACCCAAAAACCCAACTTTACCAAACTTTACAATTACCACCATATCTTACCATACCCATACCACATCATACCAAACCATCCAAAACTCTATTTTTCATCAAAATGTACCTATTGTATCATAATACACCAACCTTACCACATTCTCCTTCTCATTTCATTACTCTCAATTCCAACATCAACTATATAACACTTATGATCAAAATCACCATCAAACCCTGTCATAAATCGCAACACTACAATTATCATAAGGAACCAACTTCCAATCCATACAATCATTCAACATCATCTCATCATTATAATTCATCACAAATCAACCCAACATTCATCAATTCATCAACATTTAACACACCAACCATCATTTTAGTTCAACCTATCTTATTGGTCACTAGCCTATGTGTCCATGAATATTATATACTACATAGAAGAAACCGAAACCATACCTTGGCCGATTCCTTTTATGCACCCAAATTCCAACTTAGAACAAAGAAGCTTCCAACTACAATCCAAGCTTTCAATTCCACTCCAATAAGCACAAACAAGTTCCAAGAGCTCCCAAAGCCACAATAATCAAACTATATACATATAAATCACCTCAAATCAACCTAGGGTTCAATTGAACATAAATTTACAAGGGTTTAGTGGCTCTTACTTTCTCCAACAGATTTACTAGCAATAATCCAAGGCTAAGCAAGGATTAGAGCAAACCTAAACATCCAAAATCACAAAATTCATTTAATCAAAAACCCTATAAACTCAAAATTTTGAGGAGAGAAACTGAGAGGGATTCGAGCTTTTCTTACCAGTTTCTTATATGAATTTTGTAGAGCTCTTCACAAGAAATGCGTAGCCGTAAATAGTGCGGCGATCGGAATTCTCTAGCTCAAGATATGAGCTTTGGAAGATTAAGACGAATAGTAACCATGGGTTTCTCTCTTCTTCTATTTCTCAGCTGTGTGAGTGTGTTTGTTTAGGTGTTATGCTGAAATGGGTTCACTTATGAACCCTTTTATATGTTGGGCTTGGGCCCAACTTGGGCCCGGTCGAACCCGTTAGCATTTTTAGCCCGTTTGGCCCAACTTTGGGCCAAACCTTTAAAATTAACGCCCAGTTTTTCATTCCTAACATTTTTCTAAGGCTTTCGCCGGTTTTCACTTTTTCTCATGCGGTACCGGGCAGACTTGAACCGGTTCAACTGCCGATTTGCGGTTTTTTACAGTTTTTCGCAGAAAGCACATTTTCTGACTCAGACAGACCTACTGAGTCTGAAAATCACCTTTAAATCTTCAAATTCTCACTCTAACTTTTCGAAGCCTAATTTGGACAATATTAATTACTTAATTAACCGGTTGATTAGTTGCAGTTCTTACAAGAAGTCTTTTTGTCTATTACATGAAGAGTGCTTTTTTCACTAGTTAGAGGGAAACAAAAAATGTTTATGATCCATTACAGTTCATTAATGCATCTATATTATTTTGGCTTCTATTTTGTGCAAAAATTACCTAGAAGATGTGTAGCTTTTTAAGGCTCATATTCATTCTTTTAACTTATGAAGTTTATAGGCTATCTCATATAGTCATATACTCATATGTAATTTGTGAACAATCTATGCCAGGTTACCCCTATATTTTGGATTTCGACTACGGTGCACTCTTTCAACTTCAGCACTTCTCTATAAACAACCTGGGAGATCCATTCATTGAAAGCAATTATGAAGTCTACTCCCGGTAGTTTGAAGTTGGTGTTTTGGACTGGGGCTATATGACAAACTGTGGTACTGAGAGAAATCTCCAAGGCATCCTAGTTGGGTTAGTTTTAGTTTGACTCTGTTCAACATTTTGCGGTTGGTTTCAGCCTCTCTCGTCAAGTGTTGGTGGTCTTCTTCATTAGGATCAGGCTGCTTTTCTACATCAACACTGGCTGCTTCTGCATCAACTCCGATCCTTGCCTTTCTTTTACTCATTGGTGCTGGTTTTGGCAGAGCCGCCGTCACCCAGTTCTGCTGCAATGGCCGTCGCCGATTGGGGATGCTTGTCTCCACGATTCCCATCCCGGTGTCCCTCGTTGCCGCCGGCCAGTGCCTAGTTGTCTTATTATGTTCACTAAGTGACGGTTGTTGTTGTAGAACCGGGGTTTCATTTAGGGAGGGAGTGGGGAGAGGGGGGTCAGTTTGAATCTGGGGTAATGATCTTCCGGGTCGGGTCTGTCCGGCTCTACCCAAGTTTTTTTTTTAAAAGATAATTTTTGGAGCTAGCACTCTCGTTAAAATTTAATCAGTATTTAATCATCAAGAAAAGAATGTGTAACGAGGGCAATATCGATGATGGTGATGCCAACCAAACATCAGCACACACACACAATACTTGGCACTAACTTATACTACATGTTTAACCTCACCTACTTTCCTGTTATCCTCTGTTTGCCTAGTTTTCTAGCTGCTGAGTTTTTATTGCTACGTTTTTCTAATTATCCAGGTGGTTTAATTTGAACGCAACAAAATATAATTTAACATTTTTTTTAATTTTTTCTTCCAAAAAACAAAGTGCGTAAAAATCATAATTGAGATTTGATAGTGTCGGTGCATACAAACTTGTTCGTTGTCCAACTCACAATGTGCATTTTTAGTTATCCTTCATTTGTAGTTGAGATTGTTTAATGTTTAATATTTTGGTGAAGAATGAGATGCATTTGAGGCTGTGCCTGTGTGAGGAAGTAGATGAAGCATTCAATCATGTATAATAGAAGAAGTCTTTCTGTCTATTACATGGAGAGTGCTTGATGAATTTACATTTCATGGTATTTTTTTGCTCTATTTGGATGGATTTTATCAACTTTTCTTACATTTATTCATTGAAATAGCATAGTTTCATGATTTCTTTTTAAATTGTGCTTGAAAGTGAAAATATGCTTTTTAGGCCTTTTAATTCCTAAATTTTATTCACTTTAATTCCATTTGGTGCCTTGATGTATTTGTTAGGTGATTTCAGGTTTCCAAGGCAAGTATGGGTTAGAGAAGTGAGAAAAGAGCATGCAAAAGAGAAGAAACCATGAGGAAATGAAGTTTGGAAGTTTCTGCAACCATGCATACGCATAGTGATGCGTGCGTATGCACAATTGTGACCTTGTGCAACCATGCGTATGCACAGTTATGCGTGCGTATGCACAATAGATATTTTGTGCAACTATGCGTACGCATGGTAGGTCATGCGTATGCACGAATGTAGGCACGTGAGCTCATTAATTGCAATTCGCTGTGAGCAATTTCTGGGTCTCCAAAGCCCAGTCCATCTCATTTCTGAAGCTATTTCAAGACAAATTGAAGAAAGATGGTGGGGGAGTAATTAGGTTTAGGTTTTTAACATGTTTTAGTTCATTTTTCTAGAGAGAGAAGCTCCCCCTTCTCTCTAGAATTTGGGTTCTTAGTTTAATTTTCTTTTAATTTTCCTCTTTAATTCTTATTTTATTGTAGTTTCATTTATATTTTCATGCTTTAGTAGTTTAATTCTCTTATTTCTTCTTGTTAATTTCTCATTTGAGCTACTTTTTAGTTTCATTAATGAAATTTTGATATTTTATCTTTCTTTAATGCTTATTTGAGTTTTTATTATTATTCTCATGCAATTGGTAAGTGTAGATTTATTTTTATTGCAATTTATGATATTTTTCTTTTTTATGCATGCTAGGTGTTTGATAAAATGTCTCTTATTATTTTTGTATAGTTTTTCATATTCTTGGCTTGGAATTGGGTAATTAGGTGAACTTGAGTCATAGATGTCCATTCTATATTGTGTTAGGATTTTAGTTGGTTTGGTTTCCACTAACACTAGTCTTTCACTAAGTTAATTAGTGAGTTGATTAGGACTTGTGGATTGAGATCAATTATGCTCTTTTGACTTATTCTCGATGTTAGGATAGACTAGTTGGGATTAATTCTACACAATTACCATGTTTGTAGTCTATGATTATGATAGGAATCCTTAATTCCCAACTCTTACCAAGAGTTCCTTTTTGCCACTTTAATTTCTATTTTCATTACTTTAATTGATTTCCATTTAATTCCTTGCATGCTTGTTTAATTTCTTGCATTTTCATTTCTTACCAATTGCCATCATAAACCCCCCTCTTCCTCATAGCCAATAACTGAGCACTTCATTGCAATTCCTAGGGAGAACGACCCGGGATTTAAAACTCCCGGTTTTAATTGTTTTGAATTGTGACAACTCTTGATTTAAACTTTAATTGAGAGTTAATTGTTGGTCTAGACTATGCTTGCAACTAAGTTCTTTTCTCTTGAGAAATATTAAACCAATAGTAATTCTTCATCAAGTTTTTGGCGCCGTTGCCGGGGAGTTGCAATGGTGTTACATTATTGGCTATTGTTAATATGTAAATATGTGAATAGTTTGCTTTTGATTGATTGCTTGTTTTTGTTAGTCTTAGGATTTTATTTTACTTGTTCTTATTGTCTTTTGTTTTTATTTTCTTTTTCTCCTATGAATTCTCACCCATTGCACTATGAGTTTGGTTGCTATTGTGTTATAGAAATTTGGAATTTCAAGTGTTCATCACCTAGATGGAATGAAGAAAATCAACAAGATTGGGTGCACAAATTTTGGAATCTCAAAGGCCATGGAGAATGCAAGCATGGGTGGACATTCAAGAAAGAGTGGAAACACAAGCCTCCTTGATAAGAGCTTCCTAAAAAGTCCAACTTAAGGACTCTAAATATAAGTGCTAGGTGGGAGATACCCCACTATGGTAAAACTTTCCAACTTCTCTCCTTTATTTCATTCTTGTAAATATATCTCTTGATTGGTAGCTCGCCTCATTAGATTTTTGGTTTTAAATTGCAATTTTGAATAATTAATAATTTTGTTTGAATTTTCCTTTTTATCTTGGATTGCATGTTTAAAGTTTTTTTTTATTAGTTGAGGATAGTTGAAGTAGTTTTGATAGATTTTTGTTTGTGCATATTTCAAGTATTTTGAATAGTTTAAAAATTTTTCTTTTGGAAAATAAAATTTTGTTAGTAAAAAAGTTGAATGTAAATAGTGATATATTTTTGTTAATTTTTATGTGAATATTGGGTTGTAGGTCAAATAAAAAAAAAGGTTCACTCCGTGCATACGCGCATGCCTGGTGCGTACGCACCATATCATACACGCCCCTTGCCCATGGCGTGCGCACACATAGGTGCGCACGCACACCCCCAATACACACTCCCTACCCGCAGCGTACGCACGGTCTGGTGCGTACGCACAAGTCCATTTCCTACATCCGTGCATACGCACGACTACAAAACCAC
Source organism: Arachis hypogaea (assembly GCF_003086295.3). Classification (NCBI taxonomy): domain Eukaryota; kingdom Viridiplantae; phylum Streptophyta; class Magnoliopsida; order Fabales; family Fabaceae; genus Arachis; species Arachis hypogaea. The sequence goes on along the minus strand of NC_092054.1, from coordinate 125,219,090 downwards.
AACCCTTTAGTGCGAGCCCTACCCTTTGGTGTGAGCCCTCTTCCCTCTTCTCCAACGTTCACAGCTCCTCTTCTTTTCTCCAGTTTCAAATCCCTCCATTACCACCCAAGTCCACCACCTCCACCTCCGCCACTGAACCCGCCGCCGACCACCCACCACTGCCGTCATCTACCCCTTTCCCCCTTTCTTCTTCCTCTTCTCTCACCTCTATCTTCTCCTAACCCCCTGTCACCCCAACCGCCATGGCATCACTATAATCGCCGGCGTCCCCTCCAGCAACCACCACCTTTCACCATTCTCCCTCCATATACCACCACCTCTTACTTCATTTCCCTCTTCACTGTCTGGGACACCCAGAACAGGGCAAGGCCCCTGTTTCACTACTGCCTTCCCACCGCTGTCCCTGTGCCGCCGCACCACTGCTCCTGCTCCGGCCACCCGCTTCTCTCCCTTCACCTTTCTTTCCCCTTCCCTATTCCAATTATCTACTCACCAGATTCTCTTTTCGTCTTATTTTATTTTATTTCTGTTTGATTAATCTGGTTTAGTTTATTCTGTTTAGCTTGATTAGTTAGCTTAGTTAGTTTAGTTAAATTAGGTGGTTAGAGAATCTGTCATGGTTAGTGGATTTAGGGTTGTCTTGATCAATAATGTTGTTTGGAAATGTGCTATTTCTTTCATTTTGCTGTTTGGTTTGTTTGTTGTTGGTGATGAATTGCCCTTGCATTTGATTTGTTCGATGCTGCTACATAATTGTTATTGCTGCTATATCCTTGTTGAGTGATGATGAGTTCTTACTGCAATTTGAACTTCACTGTGTTGATTCAGTGATGCTTAATTGTTTGAATCTATATTCCTTACTTGTAATTGACTGTTGAATTCAATGAAGGAATGCTGACTGAATCAATTACCTTTGTTTATTGTTGCTGTTTGATGCTTATTTTGTCCATTAGTTCTATTTGTTTATTTTAAAGTGTTATTGATGTTTTGTTATTGGATGATTGGCTTATTTGCTTAGCTTATATGAATTCAATTATGATTTTTGTGTTTTTAATTGTCAAAGAATTCATATGGAATTTGAATTGAGTGATTGAATTTGGGAAAATAGGCCAATTTACTACTGAAATGCTGTCAAATTTTTTCTAAACTTATTTTATTAAGTGATATTGTTTTATTTGGTGCAACAAGATTCTATTAGACGGATTTCTGTGTCAATAGAATCTTGGTTGCTAAAAGATTTTGGAAATGTCCTCAAGAACTTCAGTACAAGTTTTGGTCAATTCTTTAACTTCTTTGCTTGTTTTAAATTGTGTTATTCTTTAGCATTGAATGAGTCTTAAATGAATTTTCAAATTGACCACAAACTTAAAATTCTTTCAAAGGAAAAGCCTCTTTTACATGCTCTCACAAGGTTGAGGATTTTCTTTTACTCTGTGATTAAGTTGATTCATTTTCTCTATACTTAAATTACCTTGAGTCACATAGGGCATAAAGTTTTCAATTCTTGTCTCAACCTTGTGACTTTCATGCCTCATTGGAATTTTGAATGTTCCTTGGTTAACTTGTTTTTCTATATTTTTAACTTGCCAACAGCAAATTGCTTTAACTTATGCCAATTACTTGTGATTGATATATACTTAATTATGTGTTCTACACATACATTTGCATTACTTATTTTGGCATTTTGAATTTTTGAAAACTGAATAGAGACTTGCTTGTTTTGAAACTTTGAAAACTTTTTTGGAATTAAGGGACTTTTGACTATGCACCTAACTTTTAACATTTCTTTCATTTCTTTAACTAACTTTTTCTTTCTTTTCACATAACGTTTAACCTTTGTTCTCTTTTTCAACTAACTTTTTCTTTTTCTTCGCCTAACTTTTAACTTCTCTTTTCTTTTTCAACTAACCATTTTCTTTCACTTACATAACTTTTAACTTTCTTTTTACTTTTCAACAAATATTAACTTTTAACTTTTAACTGTTTTATTTTTCTTTGTGCATGGTAACAACGCTCGTTTCTTCTCTTTGACTTTAATAAACAAGCAAGTTAGTTTTCTTAAATTTTTAAATTTGATTGGAAGCTGTTTATGTTGCATTTAATTTGATTCTCATGCGTGCTTCCATTCAAATTTCCATTTTCTGTTCACTTTATTTATATGTTGTTTGGTGATTCAGTTTCTGCTTTTTATTTGTTTAAGATACTTCCCTGTTGTGTGCCTTTAGATTGTATTCATATCTCCATTCTCTTTCTTGTTTTTGAGATGATTGACAGAAAGGGAACAGGTAAGGCACGAGCTCCAGAGAAAGAAAGAGGACTTCTCAGTCCGTTGATACCTCTGACGCTGCGTTCTATGCAAGATGTATCAGTGGGAGTGACAGAAAGGCTCAGAATACACCTCTCACTGATAAACATAAGTTCAGCAATTTGTATTTGGAGCAGAAGTTTGAAAAGTTCCTAAAATGGTACTTGCATGTTGAGAGGGAACTCCATATCCCGAATGAGCTGAGCTAGTATACTGATGATAGGATTGCTCAACAGGGTTGGAGGTTCCTAAGTCAGGAGCTTCCAATGGTGAACGCATCATGGGTCAAGGAATTTTACGCGAACTACTATACTGGGGCCCTTGATGCAGTTCACCTGAGAGGCCAGCAGATTCTGGTCACTAAAGAGGCGATTGAGCATGCCCTCCACTTTTATCCCGGATCGAGCGGAAAAGATGCATTTAAGGAGGCTGAAAGTGAGAGGAATATGAAGACTTTTGATTGGGACAAAGTCTTAGCTTTGATTGTTGAGCCTGGGAGTCAGTGGATATATGGTTCTGATAAGACGACTCCCCAAGGGATTCGTGTCCGTTCTTTGACATATGAGGCCCGTATTTGGTAGCAGTTGCTGTCCAACTACGTGATGCCGAGCACCCATGAGACCAAGGTTACTGCGGATATGGCGGTCATGGTCTGGTGTGTCTTGGAGGCTAGAGAGTTGTACCTCCCACGGCACATTAGACGATCCATGGGGCGGGCTCACTTTGTTGGCAACCTAGCCTTCCCGTGCTTGATTACTCAGCTAGCCACGGAGGCTGGGGATCTTAGGATGGCCACTAATGAGAGACCGACAGTCGCCGGCCACAAGAAGATCATTCCACATAGCGACTGGCCGGGACTTGAGCTAGTACTTGGGCGACGCGCCAGACAGCAGCCGACATCATTTATTGAGGCAGGACCTTCTGCCTTAGCTCCTTCAGCTGCAGCACCTTCTGAGGCAGCACCACCGGCATTCTTGCAGCCCCTCTACCGTCTCATCCACCGATTATCTGATGACATAGCACGTTTGGAAGGCCGCTCCAAACATCGCTATGAGCACTTAAGGGGGATGATCCTCTCCGGCGGCGTTGACATCCGACCTGAGCCAGACACTCCACCCGAGAATTATCGGGAGGAGGCCCAGCATGACGAGCTGGAGGAGGTACGGGACGGTGGAGGCGACGGCAGTGACGACTCTTTCTACTCCGCATGATCCGGAGCACCGAGGACGGTGCTACATTTTAACTGTAGGGAGGTTGTCCATATTCAGCAAGTATATTTTGGGTGAAATTTCATTTCTGAACACTTGTAGTTTAGTTTTTTGTTTTCATGCTTTTTAGTTGCTTTGTATATATTTTATCCTTTTGAAACCTTTTTACTTAGTTTGTTGCTTTTTATTTAGCTTATTGTACTTTTTAATTTTGCTTGTATATAACCTAGTATTATATGGTAGTGACGATCGGATTTCTGCCGGTAAAAAATTTTATAAAAATAATCGCGTTGTAAGTATAGTTTCTAAACTAACAGAGAATCCTTTCGTACAAAAGTTTGGTTGTCACAAGTAGCAAAACCCAATAAAATTTATAACCGAAGTATTTAAACTTCGGGTCATCTCTCAAGGAATTGCAGGGAGGTGTAGTTATTATTGGTTATGAATTTTCTGAGAAATTTTAAGAGTTAAATAACAGAAAAGTAAAGGATTGTGAATTAAGGCAATATAAATTAAAAGAGATTTATATAATTAAATAAAAAGCCTTGATTGGGGGAAGATTAATTGAAAGTTCTATCCTTGTTGGATTTTCTCAAGTGTAGTATCAAAAGGTTGTTGTTTTCACTTAGTTAACCCTTACTAAATAAAGGAAAGTCAAATGATTGAGCTAACTCTTATTCGCAAATCCTAGTCCTCTCCCTTGGGAAGGTCTAGCGTTAGTAAATAGAGGATTAGCCAACAACTTCTAATTTAACTAATCACTTGAGCATTCCAACTCAAGTGTCTCCTTTTAATCAACCCCCATGTTAAGTTGGGAGTCTACTCTGTCATCATGCATACCATCTTCGTTGTTGGGATTTTGGAAAAGAAAAGAGACATGATAATGAAAATAAAATTGAAAGTAATTAAATAAATAATAAAATTGAGAAGAAACAAATTAAATTAGAAGAGAAATTAAATTAAAGGAACATTAAACCTGGAATTGAGAAGAAGCAATCCTAAAATTAAGAGAAATCCTAAATCCTAAATCCTAAGAGAGAGGAGAGAGCCTCTCTCTCTAGAAAACTACATATAAAACCTAAAATTGTAAATTATGGAGTTGTCTTGATGAATGAATGGATTCCCTCACTTTATAGCCTCTAATCTGTGTTTTTTGGGCCAAAAACTGGGTCAGAAATAGCCCAGAAATCGTTGGGGACAAAATCTGCCACGCTGGTTTTTCTACAAAACGACGCGTCCGCATGATTCACGCGTGCATGTCATTTTTCTGTTCGGCCCCTATAGCAAATTTTATATCATTTCGAATCCCCGGACGTTAGCTTTCCAATGCAGCTGGAACCGCCTCATTTGGACCTCTGTAGCTCAAGTTATGACAGTTTGAGTGCAGAGGTCAGGCTGGACAGCTTTGCAATTTCTTCAACTTCTTGTATTCCTTCCATTTTTGCATGCTTCCTTTCCATCCTCTAAGCCATTCCTTCCCTATAAATCCTGAAATCACTTAACGCACATATCAAGGCATCGAATGGTAATAAGAGAGAATTTAAACATAGGAAAATAAAAGCCAAAGAAGCATGTTTTCAATCATAGCACAAAATCAGGAAGGAAAAATGTAAACTCATGCAAATCATATGAATAAGTGAGTAAAGAATTGATATAAACCACTCAATTGAGCATAAGATATACCATAAAATAGTGGTTTATCAATCTCCCCACACTTAAACATTAGCATGTCCTTATGCTAAGCTCAAGAGAAGCTATAAAGGAGTGAAGAGGAATGGCAGAATGCATGAGATGCAACCTATCTATATGAATGTAATTATATGCTAAGATGATTTTGCCTACTTGGTTAAAAGTAAATAAGTTCTTCAAGACAAATATAAATCAAATATCACTAATTAAAACACAGTAAAAATAAGTAAACTTGTAAGAAGACAGCTCATGAAAGCAGGGAACATAGAATTAAGCTTTGAACCCTCACTAGTAGTGTATATGCACTCTAATCGCTCAAGTGTCTAGGGTTAATCACTCTACTCTTCTCTAATCATGCTTTCTAAACTTTGTTCTTCATCTAACCAATCAACAAATATTTAGTATACCAATGCAAACATCATGAGGTCTTTTCAGGGTTGTAATGGGGCTAAGGTGAGGGTGAGTATATATGTATGGCTGAGTGAGCTATAGTATGAATCTTTGACTAACCTAAGCTCTTCACCTATACACACACTCTATGTACTTCTAAAATCATGCCTAGCTACCCAAAATTCTCACTTTTGCATATCATACTCATGTATCAACTTTTCTTTAATTTTATCACAAATGCATTGATTTTTCATTAACTTAACATTGGGGTAATTTTGTCCCCTTATTTAATTACTTATTTATTCAATTATGCTGGAAATATATATTTTTATTATATATATATATATATATATATATATATATATATATATATATATATATAAAAGCAAACCATAACATATCAATGCACATGGATATTTAATTTTTCTGGTTTCACATAAGTAGGTACCCAAATTTCTAATATTTTATCATTTAAACACTGTACACTTTCATTAACCCAAGTACCCACAGTTTCCCCACACTTAGTTAACACACTATCTTAAGCTAACCAAAGATTCAATTGGGGTATTTAATTTGTTTTTCTGCTTAAGGCTAGTGATGTAGTAAAATATAGAATAAATGGGATTAAAAAGGCTCAAGGTGGCTAACAAAGGTAATTAAAAGGGTAGGCTATTTAGGAGAAGTGAGTTAATAATCAAATAATGGCCTCAATCATATCCAAGCATGTAAATACACTAAACATTGGACATATAGAATGAAACAAAGTAAAGATTGCAATCACAAAGAAGAAAAATACACAAGAATAAAATATTATGGTTAAATAATGTAACCATGTAATTAAGCTCAAGTCTCACGGGTTGTGTGTTCTTAGCTATAATTCATGTTCCAATTTACAGTCTTCAAACAAGTTTATCACAAATTTTTCAATTTAAATTAGTGAAATGCTATAAAATAAAGTCTTTGAAAAGAAATTTATTATTTTAACCAAGTAGTAACTAAATGCATGCAATCAAACATGTAAATGCAACAATGAAATAATAAAGAAAATAAGACATTGGTGTTGGGAAGAAAATAACTAACCCATGGAGATCGGTATCGACCTCCCCACACTTAAAGATTGCACCATCCTCGGTGCATGCAGAGATGTACAAGTGGACGGGTGGCTCCGCAGCTAGTGCTCTTTTTGTTCCTTTCCTTACCGGTGGTTTGGGAGTAGCTTTATTTCTCTTTACCCTTCTTGGTGGCCATCCTGAAAAGGGAAAAAGAAAGTAACTTTTAAACCTAAGGGTTAGAGCAAGGAAGGGGATGGTACAAGTGATAATCAATGCAAGGTAAAGAAGGATGTCGTTAACACATGGTCGCGACTACATGTGAGAAGTTCATTAATGGAAATATAGCAAGTGCATGTGATGGCAAGTAGATGCAAGATGTTTATTGGCATGCTGGCAAAGGCATGAGTAGCATAGATCAAGCATTAAATGTCCAAGTTTGATTATCAACTCTTTCAAACTAACAATCTGTTTGTATTGACAATTATATTTAATTAATAAAATATAAAAAGGGGTTTTGTAAAAGAAAAAACAGGCATTAGAGTAGTAGAATAGCATAAAAGTAATGCATAATGTCATACGGACTTTTTCACAAACACATAGCATGCATAGTAAATATGTTATCAAAAGTATTAAATTGAACATGCAAGCAACCCTTCAAGAAGTAATATTAATTGTCAAACAATTCCTTAATATACTCACAAGCAAAAATATAGAAGAAAACAATCACCCAATTAAATTTCTAACACCAATTAAAGGAATAAAGAAAGAAAAAATAAAAATATAGATAATGAAAGTAAAAAAGAAAAGAAGAAGAAAACATAAATAAAAATAAGAATAATAATAGAAAAGTAAAAAGGGAAGAAGAAAAGAAAAGAACCTTGATAATGGATGTGAAAAAGAAGGGGAAAAAGGTAAAAAGTAAGAAGGAATAAAGAAGAAAGAAGGAAGAAGAAATAAATAAGAAGTGAGAAGGAAAAATTAAGATTTGGGGAAGAAAAGATAAGATATCTGGCGCTGATTTGGATAAACTGTGCGTCGCATGTGACGCGGACGCGTGGAGCACGCATTCGTGCAATTGGCGCGATTTTCAAATGACGCGGATGTATGGGTCATGCGTTCGCGTGAAGTGAACTGTGCCATTGGCGCGAGTGCAGCCCCGCGCACGCGCAACTTTCTGTTTCGTTCGCATATTGTAAAAATTTTGGGTGACGCGCCCGCGTGAATGGCCTCTTTTTGAAGAATGACGCAGACGCGTGGAGCATGAGTTCGCGTGATAGGACTTGTGCTTCCAGCATCATTCCAGCCCCACTCCATCATAACTCTCTGCCATACACCTTTTTACGTCGATTTTGCAAGGTCACGCGTGCGCATGGGCGACGCGCACGCGTGGGAGGTTGATTTTTCAAATGACGCAGACCCGTCAGCGATGCTTGCGCGTCGCGTGCATTTTTTTTAATGCAGAATGCAAATGCTGATGCAGGCACTATGAATGAACACTAAGAAAATAAAATAAAATAAAATAAAATAGAACTAAAAATAAAACAAAATAAAATAAAACTAAGACTGAAAAAGAAGGATCATACCATGGTGGGTTGTCTCCCACCTAGCACTTTTAGTTAAAGTCCTTAAGTTGGACATTTGGTGAGCTCCTTGTCATGGTGGCTTGTGCTTGAACTTGTCTTGAAACTTCTACCAATGCTTGGACTTCCAATAAGCTCTATCAATACCAAGTAAATTTCTCAAGCTTTGATGGAGTTCTTCACAAGCTTTGAGCTCCCAAATTTGATCCTCATATATTCCTAGATCCCAAATATTGTTTCTGCACCCGTCTTCAAGTGGAACATGATGATTCCATCTGGGTGGTAAGCAATTCGAATTCTCACTAAGGCATCCAAACAGCTTCCTAGACCCATTCAGTTGAGCTTTACACCAACCCTTGCATTTAAACTTTGAGCTCCCAACCACAACAAACCTAGGATTGTGTTGCCAACCACTAACCATCTCCCTCTTACTCTTAAGGCCACAAAGAGCTCTAAGCTGACCATCTGTCTCAAGTAACCCATATTCAAGTAGGAAGGTAAAGGTTAAGGATAAGTGTTTTACCCACTTGAATGTTGTATTGGATGGTAATGGCTTTGGGAGAGGTGTTTCTAATGATCTTGCAAGTTCCACTCCCTTGTGCTCTTCTTTGAATTCTTCCACCTCCTTGTAAGCTTTTTCAATTTCAACCTCTTCCTCTTGGTAGCTTTCTTTCAATTCAATCTCTTCTTCATTACTCACCAAGGGCATGGGAGGTTGTGCGTCTTCTTCTTTAATCTCCATCTCTTGATCAACCTCTTTAAAGTCTTTATCCATGATATGCCTTGGAGGTTGTACACCCTCTTCAACATCAAATTCAAACGTCTTGGAAGGAGGTTCTATGACTGGACTTTCTGGTGCGGTATTTACAACCACACTTACTAACCGGCAAGTGCACCGGGTCGTACCAAGTAATACCTTACATGAGTAAGGGTCGATCCCACGAGGATTGATGGATTAAGCAACAATAGTGTTTGATAGGATTAGTTAGACAAACAGAAAAGAGTATTTGAATATTCAATCGTGCAGAAATTAAAATAGTTAAGTAAATAAATTGGGAAGAAAATATGGAGAAAATAGTTAAGGTTTTAGAGTTATCTAATTTTCTAGATTAACTTTTCTTACTAACTAATTTAATTATGCAGGATTTAATTTATGGTAAACTGTATGTGACTAAATCCTAATTCCTTAGACCTTCCTAGTCTCCTCTAAAATTCATTAACTGCCAATTCCTTGGTCAATTAATTCCAATTAGAGGGTGATAATCAATTTCTAGTTTATATGCCACAAAAACTCTAATTATCCAAGAAGTAAAAGGATTATATGTCACATATCCTGTTAAATTCAGATAATTAAAACTTAGGAGAAATTGTTTTCAAGCTGTTGTTCAAGCAAAGAGCTTTTCCAAGTTTTACAAGAACTCAAATAGAAAGAGGGTCATACTTCCGTTCCACCCAAATTCATAAAATAAAGAGCGAAAACAATTCTTAAATTATAAATCCATACATAAATTAAAATAGAAAAAGCAATTAAATCAATCCATAGAAATAGACAGAGCTCCTAACCTTAACAATGAAGGATTGGTTGCTCATAGTTCAGAGAAGAAAACTAGGATTCTGGTAAAATGTACTGAGTTCCAATCTGATGGCATCCGATCCCTTTTTATAGCTAATCCTAATAAATTTAAAATCTAATATTTAAAATTAAACTTAAAATAATATCTTTTCCTAATTTAAGATTTGAATTTAAATTCGAATTAATTAACAAGTCTTCAACTGATGGGAGGGGACCACTTGATTTGTCCATTTTGCAGCTTCTAATCTGTGTTTTCTGGGCTAAAAACTGAGTTAAAACAGCCCAGAAATTGCCCCTAGCGTTTTCTGTCAATTCTGCAGATCGCTCATTTGACACGCCCGCGTCGTCCACGCGTTCACGTCATTTGTGCAGATTCCAGTCCACGCATTCGCGTCAGGCACGCGATCGCGTCATTGCGGTTTCCTCCATTCCGTGCGGTCGCGTGAGCCATGCGTCCTCGTCGGCATTCATTGGTCATCTCCTTGGCTTCTTCTCTTTCTCTGCAGAAACTTCATCAAATCCATCCGAATGCTACCTAAATTAAATAAAATTGCACAAAACTCAAAATAGCATCCATAGTGGCTAAAATATAATTAATTCTTAATTAAACTCAACAAATTAGATGCAAATTCACTAGAAAAAGATAGGAAAGATGCTCACGCATCACAACACCAAACTTAAACTGTTGCTTGTCCTCAAGCAACCAAAACTAATATAAGCTTAGGATGTGAATTTGCATGAGAATGAGAGTTCGATTAAGCCCATGTCTTCTCTTATAGTGGGTTTACAACTGCAATCATGAACAGTTTTGGCATCTCACTTTATCCTTTGAAGTTCAGAATGATTGGCATCCATAGGAATTCAGAATTCAGATAGTGTTATTGATTCTCCTAGTTCAGTATGTTGATTCTTGAACACAGCTACTTTATGAGTCTTGGCTGTGACCCTAAGCAATTTATTTTCCAGTATTACCACCAGATACATAAATGCCACAGACACATAACTGGGTGAACCTTTTCAGATTGTGACTCAGCTTTGTTAGAGTCCCCAGTTAGAGGTGCCCAGAGTTATTAAGCACACTCTTTTTGCTTTGGATCACGACTTTAACCGCCCAGTCTCAAGCTTTTCACTTGACACCTTCACGCCACAAGCACATGGTTAGGGACAGCTTGATTTAGCCGCTTAGGCCAGGATTTTATTCCTTTTGGCCCTCCTATCCATTAATGCTCAGCCTTGGATCCTTTTTACCCTTTGCCTTTTAGTTTAAAGGGTTATTGGCTTTTTCTGCTTGCTTTTTTTTTCTTTATTTCATTTTATTTTATTTATTTTTTTTCGCAAGCTTTGTGTTTTTCACTGCTTTTTCTTGCTTCAAGAATCAATTTTATGATTTTTCAGATTATCAATAACATTTCTCTTTTTCATCATTCTTTCAAGAGCCAACAATTTTAACATTCATAAACTTCACTATTAAAAATATGCACTGTTCATGTCATGCATTCAGAATCACAGGAAATACCACCACATTTAAGTAAATAAGACTATTCTTCAATATAGACCCACTTTCTCATGAAATATATCACTCCTGTATTTTTTATTTGAATTTAAGCTCAGTGAGTAATACATGAGACGTCTTTTCTAAAGAAATAAAGAGAAAACTAAACTAGACCTAGAATTCTAACTAATAAAGGATTATGCAACAAAGCAAAAATAGCAGAAAACCAGAACATAACATAGACAAAGAGGGGAGGAATAAAAAATGAAAGGAACTCAACCACCTTAGTTATCCTAGTGATCGTTTATTCTTCAGGTTGTGCTCCTCAGTGAAGATGATTCGCCTCCCTTTTGGTGCCACAGGAATAAACAGAAAACCTATAAGCGAAGCGTCAACACCAAACTTAAAGGTTTGCTTGTCCTCAAGCAAAGAAGAACTGAAAATAAAAAGAAACAAATATTAGAATGAAATAAGAATAAAAGGATAAAAGAACAAGAGAGAATTAAGATTGGGAGAGGGAGAAAGAAAATTAAAACTGGGCAGCAAAGGCGATGCGTTCGCGTACGGCACGCGTACGCGTGGGTCACGAGTTTTTCATAATGACGCGTAAGCGTCAGGCACGCGTCCGCGTGCTCTGGGTTTTGTGCGATTTGTGCGAAGCCAGCAGCGCGTCCGCGCGACTTTCTGTTCGCATAGCTTGGGAACCAAATTTTTATACGACGCATGCGCGTCATGCACGCGCTCGCGTGAATGGCCGTATGTGCAACTGATGCGAATGCGTCAGTAGCGTCCACGTGACCAAATTTGTGCTTTTAGCACACTTCTTGCCCCAAGTCGGCATAACTCTCTGCCTAAATGCTCTTTTACATCGAATTTGCAGGTCACACGTTCGCGTCAGTGACGCGCCCGCGTGAATGGCGAAAATCACAAACGACGCGAACGCGTGGGGTACGCGTTCGCGTGGGATCGTTTGTGCAAAAGGCATGAGTCCAGCGCCACTCCCACGTAACTCTCTGTCAATTTTTATTTTTTACGCACACATGATTGACGCATTCGCGTCAATGACGCTTGCACATCATGTGCCCCCCCCCCTATTTTTTTCAAATAGCTTGAGGTGTGCGGTTCCTGTGATAAAATAGTTGCATGATCAGAAAATTAATAATAACTTAATAAAAACCAAACAAGTAAGAAAACTACTACTACGAAAAATAACTAAGGATACGAAATTATCGGGTTACCTCCTGACAAGCGCTTCTTTAACGTCACTAGCTTGACGGTCAGTTCTGCTAGTTCAGCAGATGAGTGGACCTCTGTCGATCGATCTCGCCTCCAAGGTAGTGCTTCAGCCTCTGGCCATTCACTGTAAATTTTCTGTCAGAATTCTCTTCCTGTATTTCCACATGACCGTACGATGAAGCTCTGGTAACCACAAATGATCCTGACCACCGGGATTTTAGCTTCCCGGGAAAGAGTTTGAGCCTTGAATTGTATAGAAGCACTCTCTGTCCTGGCTCAAAGACTCTGATGGCTATCTTCTTGTCATGCAATAGCTTAGTTCTCTCCTTATAGAGCTTGGCATTCTCATAGGTTGAGTATCTGAATTCATCAAGCTCATTCAACTGAAGCATTCGCTTAATTCCTGCAGCTTCTGAATTAAGGTTCAGGTACCTGATTGCCCAGTAAACTTTATGCTCCAGTTCGACTGGCAAGTGACAGGCTTTGCCATAGACCAACTGATAAGGGGACATGCCAATAGGAGTCTTGTACGCTGTCCGGTATGCCCAGAGAGCATTATCAAGCTTCCTAGACTAGTCCTTTCTTGAAATACTGACGGTCTTCTCTAAAATTCTCTTAAGTTCGCTGTTGGAAACTTCAACCTGTCCACTTGTCTGAGGGTGATAGGGGGTTGCCACTTTATGACGGACTCGATATCTATGCAGAAGAGAGTCCAGCTGTCTGTTACATAAGTGACTTCCTCCATCACTAATGAGTGTCCTTGGGACACCAAACCGGCTGAAGATATATCTCTGAAGAAAGCTCATTACCACCTTGGCATCATTGGTGGGCAAAGCCACAGCTTCTACCCACTTGGACACATAGTTGACTGCCACTAGAATATTGTTGTTTGAATGTGAGGGTGGGAAAGGTCCCATGAAATCAATACCCCACACATCAAACAACTCAACCTCAAGAATCACTTGCTGTGGCATTTCATGGTTGGCAGGGAGATTCGTGGCTTTTTCACATCTGTCACAGTGCTTTACAAATGCTATTGAGTCTCTGAAGAGAGTCGGCCAGTAAAACCCGCTCTGAAGGACCTTTGTAGCTGTCCTTTCACCACCAAAGTGGCCTCCATACTCAGAACCATGACAGTGCCAAAGAATCTACTGTTTTTCTTCATCTGGGACACACCTCCGGATAATTCCATCTGAACACCTTTTAAAAAGGTATGGTTCCTCCCAAATGTAGTACTTTGCATCAGTCAATAGCTTCTTCACTTGTTGCCTACTGTACTCCCTTGGGATAAAATTCATGGCCTTATAATTTACAATGTCTGCAAACCATGGAGCCTGCTGAATGAGGAACAATTGCTCATCCGGAAATGTCTCAATTATAGCTGTGGGTGGTTGCACTCCTGCTTCAGGCTCAATTCTGGAGAGATGGTCAGCTACTTGATTTTCTGACCCTTTCCTGTCTTTTATCTCAATATCAAACTCTTGAATGAGCAACACCCATCTGATTAATCTTGGTTTAGAATCCTGCTTGGTTAGAAGGTACTTCAAAGCAGCATGGTCAGTATAAACAATAACCTTAGAACCAAGTAAATAAGACCTAAACTTATCAACAGCATACACAACAGCTAATAATTCCTTTTCTGTAGTTGTGTAATTCTTTTGAGCATCATTTAACACATGACTGGCATAATAAATGACATGTACAAGCTTACCATGCCTCTGTTCTAAAACAGCTCCTATAGCAAAATCACTAGCATCACACATTAATTCAAATGGTAAATCCCAGTCAGGGGGAGCTATAATGGGAGCAGAGGTAAGGTTTGCTTTCAGAGTTTCAAAAGCATGCAGACAATCAGAATCAAAGACAAAAGGAACATCAACAACCAACATGTTGCTCAATGGTTTAGCAATTTTAGAAAAATCCTTTATAAATCTTCTATGAAATCCTGCATGACCCAAGAAACTCTTGATTGCCTTAACATTGGTTGGTGGTGGTAATTTTTCAATTACCTCCACCTTTGCTCTATCAACCTCAATCCCCTTACTTGAAATCCGGTGTCCAAGAACAATGCCTTCCATAACCATAAAATGGCATTTTTTCCAATTTAAAACAAGGTTCAATTCTTGACACCGTTTCAAGACAAGAGATAAATGTTTAAGACAGGATTCAAAAGAATTACCAAAAACAGAAAAGTCATCCATAAATATCTCAATAAACTTTTCAACCATATCAGAAAAAATTAAAAGCATACACCTCTGAAAAGTTGCTGGAGTATTGCAAAGTCCAAATGGCATTCTCCTGTAGGCAAATACTCCAAAGGGGCATGTGAATGCTGTCTTCTCTTGATCTTGAGGGTCCACTGCAATTTGATTATATCCAGAATATCCATCTAGAAAACAATAAAAAGCATGACCAGCTAACCTCTCAAGCATCTGATCAATGAAAGACAGGGGGAAATGATCCTTCCTTGTAGCAGTGTTGAGCCTCCTGTAGTCTATGCACATTCTCCATCCTGTGACTGTTCTTGTAGGAATAAGCTCATTCTTTTCATTCTTGATCACTGTCATCCCTCCTTTCTTGGGAACTACCTGCACAGGACTTACCCAAGGACTGTCAGAAATAGGGTAAATAATACCTGCTTCCCATAATTTCATTACCTCTTTTTGGCCACCTCTTTCATAGTTGGATTGAGTCTCCTTTGTGGTTGCACAACTGGTTTTGCATCATCTTCAAAGAGGATCTTGTGCATACACTTGGTTAGACTAATCCCTTTCAAGTCACTAATGGTCCACCCAAGAGCTGTTTTATGGCTCTTGAGCACTGAAACAAGCGCCTCTTCCTCTTCAGGCTTCAGGGAAGAGCTAATAATTACTGGATATGAATCATTTCCAACCAAGAACACATATTTCAGAGAAGGGGGTAAGGGTTTGATCTCAAGCTTGGGGGCTTTCTCCTCCTTGATTGGCATGTTCATCAGCTCCTTTTGGGGTGGTGAATCGTCAACTTTAACTAATTCACACTCAGAAATAGGATCCAGAACATCATTAAGTACCTCAGTTTTCAGTACTTCTTGAACAAGTGGTTCAATAACATCTATTTTCATACACCCCTCAGAATCATTGGGGTGCTTGAGGGTTTCAAAAATATTTAGGACCACCTGTTCTTCATTGACCCTCAGGGTTAATTCACCCTTTTGCACATCAATCAGAGCTCTACCTGTAGCTAAAAAGGGTCTACCAAGTATAATAGAGGGTTTTACCTCCTCTTCCATGTCTAATATAACAAAATCAACAAGGAAAATAAATGGTCCTACTTTAACAAGTAAATCTTCAACCACACCCACAGGTAATTTAATAGAAAGATCAGCAAGTTAAAGAGAAATACGAGTGGGTTTTACCTCCTCAATTTGAAGCTTTTTCATCACTGAAAGTGGCATGAGGTTGATGATAGCTCCAAGATCACATAAAGCTCTCTGAATGCCGACTTCTCCAATGGTGCAAGGAATGATAAAGCTCCCTGGGTCTGGCATCTTCTCAGGAAGGGTGTGTTGAATAATAGCACTGTATTCCTTGGTTAACACCACGGTTTCTTGCTCCTTCCAATTCCTCTTGTGGGTCAACAACTCTTTCATAAATTTAGCATAGAGAGGCATTTGCTCCAGAGTCTCTGCAAAAGAAATGTTAATCTGTAGCTTCTTGAAGACATCTAAAAATTTAGAGACTTGCTTTTCTTTGGACGCCTTCTGAAGCCTCTGAGGATATGGCATTTTTGGCTTGTATTCAGGGGCCTTTGGTAAGGTGGGATAAGTGTCAAGAGAGTCAGGAAACTGGTTGTCTGCCCGCTTAGGAGGGGCGTGCTCCACTTCTTCCTTCTTCTCCTCTGGAGCTTCCTTTTCAACTAGATCTTCATTGACCTTGGTCTTAGAACCAGCCACCTTACCACTTCTCAATTGAATAGCCTTGCAATCTTCTCTTGGGTTCACCACTGTATCACCAGGGAATGTATTTGAAGACCTTTCAGGTAATTGCTTGCTCATTTGACCCATTTGCACCTCCAAGTTTCTAATGGAGGCTCTGGTTTCTTGTATGAAACTCATCATCATCTTCCATTTAGAATCTTCTTGGGATTTAGAATTTGTCTACTGAGGTGGTTGTTGTTGCTGAGACTGAAATTGGCGGTTATTATGGTTGTTCTGTTGAAAACCACCCTGAGAACTATTGTTGAAGTTCTGAGGTCTCTGAGGTTAATCTCTCTACCCAAAATTTGGGTGATTCCTCTATCCCTGATTGTATGTCTTAGAATATGGATCATTATTGGGATTTCTAGGACCACTCCCCATGTAATTCACCTGTTCAGAAGAGGGTTGAGCATAATCATAATTATCATTTTGCATAAAGTTACCTGTCATGTCATAGGAGGTATCTTGGGGTGGATTTTGAGTGTTGATAGCTGAGACTTGCATGCCACCCATCTGTTGAGTAAGTAGATTTATCTGTTGAGACATAAGCTTGTTCTGAGCAAGAAGAGCATTAACAGCTTCTACTTCCAACACACCTCTCTTTTGAGAGGTCTCAGAGTTCACAGGATTCCTGTTAGATGAGTAGAGATATTGGTTTCTTGCAACTAATTCAATCAGCTCAATAGTCTCCTCTGGTGTCTTCTTCTTGTGCAGTGAATCGCCTCCAGAAATATCTAAGCTCATCTTGGACATCTCACCCAAGCCTTCATAAAAGATATCCAGTTAGGTCCATTTGGAGAACATGTCTGGAGGGCATTGCCTAGTCAGTAGCTTGTATCTCTCCCAAGCTTTATAAAGAGTTTCACCCTCCTTTAGTCTGAAAGTCTGAACCTCCAACCTAAGATTAGTTAGCTTCTTTGGTGGGAAAAATTTAGTGAGAAATTCAGTAACGACCTTTTCCCAAGTATTCAGACTCTCCTTTGGTTGGGAATCTAGCCATAGCTTTGCTTTATCCCTCAGAGCAAATGGGAAAAGCATGAGTCTGTACACCTCTGGATTCACTCCATTTGTCTTCACAGTATCACATATCTGCAGAAAATCAGATATGAACTGATTTGGATCTTCATGAGGAAGTCCATGATACTGGCAATTTTGTTGCACCAAGGTGAGCAATTGTGGCTTCAACTCAAAGTTGTTTGCATTTATAGGAGGCACCACAATACTTTTTTCATAAAGATCCGCAGTAGGGGCAGAATAAGAGCCAAACACTCTCCTCTGTTGATCATCCCCATTCGGATTTACCACATTGGCATTAGCATTATTATTTGCCATAGTGGATTTTGCAGCCTTGCAAAGTCTTACTTGTTGTAAACGTCGCCTGAAAGTTCTTTCAGGTTCAGGATTAAAGTCTAAGAGATATTCTTTGTCTCTGTTCCTGTTCATAAACAACCAGAAGACAGGAAAATATGGGACTCTCTACGTCAGAGTGTAGAGAAGTCCCTGTGAGGTAACCTGTATAAAATAATAAAATAAAAATACTAAATAAATAAATAAAAATTCAAAAATTTTTAAAAATAAAATAAACAGAAAAATTAAAATAAGAATAAAAATAAATAGAGGACACCAAACTTAATTTCAGAAATTAAAGAAAAATATTAGTGCTATTTTTTTTATAAAGACAAAAATAAAACAAACTAATATAATAAAAAAATTAATGAAAGGAAACCAAAATTGAAAATAAAAGAAATTGAAAATAAAAATAAAATAAAAATGAAAATAATTAAAAAAATTAAAAACGGACGAAAGAAGGAAAAGAAAAAAATAAAAAAGTAAAATAAAATCGAAAGCAAAAAGGAAGTAAAAAGAAAACAGGGGAGGAGGCACGACTTAAGGAACGAAAGATCGAAGGAAATAAAAAAAATTTACCGTAATCAAAATAAACAAAAATGAAAAATAAAATTAAAAATTAATAATAATAAAATAAAACCAGTTAAAAGAAAAATTATCTAATCTAAGCAATCAAACAACGAGTAGTTGTCAATCACAATCAATCTCGGCAACGGCGCCAAAAACTTGGTGCGGTATTTATAACCACACTTACTAACCGGAAAGTGCACCGGGTCGTACCAAGTAATACCTTATGTGAGTAAGGGTCGATCCCACGAGGATTGATGGATTAAGCAACAATAGTGTTTGATAGGATTAGTTAGACAAACAGAAAAGAGTATTTGAATATTCAATCGTGCAGAAATTAAAATAGTAAAGTAAATAAATTGGGAAGAAAATATGGAGAAAATAGTTAAGGTTTCAGAGTTATCTAATCTTCCGGATTAACTTTTCTTACTAACTAATTTAATTATGCAGGATTTAATTTATGGCAAACTGTATGTGACGAGACCCTAATTCCTTAGACCTTCCTAGTCTCCTCTAAAATTCATTAACTGCCAATTCTTTGGTCAATTAATTCCAATTAGAGGTTGATAATCAATTTCTAGTTTATATGCCACAAACACTCTAATTATCCAAGAAGGATTATATGTCACGTATCCTGTTAAATTCAGATAATTAAAATTTAGGAGAAATTGTTTTCAAGCTGTTGTTCAAGTAAAGAGCTTTTCCAAGTTTTACAAGAACTCAAATAGAAAGAGGGTCATACTTCCGTTCCACCCAAATTCATAAAATAAATAGCGAAAACAATTCTTAAATTATAAATCTATACATAAATTAAAATAGAAAAAGCAATTAAATCAATCCATAGAAATAGACAGAGCTCCTAACCTTAACAATGAAGGATTAGTTGCTCATAGTTCAGAGAAGAAAACTAGGATTCTAGTAAAATGTACCGAGTTCCAATTCGATGGCATCCGATCCCTTTTTATAACTAATCCTAATAAATTTAAAATCTAATATTTAAAATTAAACTTAAAATAATATCTTTTCCTAATTTAATATTTAAATTTAAATTCGAATTAATTAACAAGTTTTCAACTGATGGGTGGGGACCACTTGATTTGTCCATTCTGCAGCTTCTAATCTGTATTTTCTGGGCTGAAAACTGAGTTAAAACAGCCCATAAATTGCCCCTAGCATTTTCTGTCAATTCTGCAGATCGCTCAAGTGATGCGTCCGCGTCGTCCACGCATTCGCGTCATTTGTGCAGATTCCAGTCCACGCATTCGCGTGAGGCACGCGATCGCGTCATTGCGATTTCCTCCATTCCGCGCGGTCGCATGAGCCATGCGTCCGCGTCAGTATTCGCTGGTCATCTCATTGGCTTCTTCTCTTTCTCTGTAGAAACTTCATCAAATCCATCTGAATGCTACCTAAATTAAATAAAATTGCACAAAACTCAAAATAGCATCCATAGTGGCTAAAATATAATTAATTCTTAATTAAACTCAACAAATTAAATACAAATTCACTAGGAAAAGATAGGAAAGATGCTCACGCATCACTTTCCCATGGAGGTTCAACATCTCCTAAGTCTTCAACCACTTCTTCCTCTTTAATAATTACTGCTTTGTCCAGTTGTTTTAGTATAAAATCGTACTCATTCTTGATGATTTTCTTTCCATGATAACTCCTTTCAACTATTCCTTCATCTTCAAGGGTCTCTCCTATCTCCACATTTTGGGCTCCTCTTACTCTAAGACAAAATCAAACTCCTCCTTAATGTCTTCCTTCACTAATTCTTTAACCACTCCTTCGACTTCAAGGGTCTCCACTACCTTTATCTGTAGGGCCTCCTCTAGCTTCTTATGAAGTATGGATTCGCAAAGATGATTCCTTCTTTCTTGTTCCATATCAATAGCATATATAATTAGGATCATCTTGCTCTTGAATTGATTGATGTGGGTGCTCTTCCATGGAGGGTGGTGATGGGATAGGAAGATTATTATGTGGTTGAAAAGGAAGCGCACTGAAACTTGAGGGTTGAATATTAGAGGTAGAGGGTTGGTCTATGCAGGATATAAGATTTTGGAGTGTAGAAGTGAGAACAATGATATTAGAGATGAGTGTGTTGTTATCCAATGGAGGTTGGGGTGGATAGGAGGGTTCATTTGGGAGAGAGGGCTCATAATACGGAGGTGGTTCTTCTTGATAAGGATATAGAGATAGTGAATATTTAGGTGGTGGTTCTGGGTGTGGTTCATATGGTGGTTGGTGTGGTGGATAAGGATTAGGGTCATATGGAGGTGAATGGTGTAAAGGGACTTGTGAGTTTGGTGGTTCAAAGGTATGTTGGGGAGGTGGTTCATAAGCATATGGTGGGAGTTGTTGGTAACTACAAGGGGGTCCACCATATTCATCATCTTGGTACGTTCCCTGGAATGGCTCTTGACCATAGTAATTTGGTGGAGGTGGTTTGTCACGAAAGGGTCCACCATAACTATTGTCTTGGTATGCATCACAGAATGGTTGTTGGTTATAGCGCATTGGAGGGGATTGTTTCCAAGAGGGTTGATCAAATCCTTGTGGCTCCTCCCATCTTTGATTCTTCCAACCTTGATGCCTATTTTCATTATAGCTTCCATTCCTTACAACAACATTGGAACCAAACTCAAAGCGACGGGGGTGAGAACTCATAGTAACTAATAAAAATTAAAATAAAAAAAAAATAAAATCAAATAAACAAGTAAAAGAAAATATTTACAATAACCAATAATAAGGCACATGTTTGCAATTCCCCGGCAACGGCACTATTTTGACGATCGGATTTCTGCCGGTAAAGAATTTTATAAAAATAATCGCGTTGTAAGTATAGTTTCTAAACCAACAGAGAATCCTTTCGTACAAAATTTTGGTTGTCACAAGTAACAAAACCCAATAAAATTTATAACCGAAGTATTTAAACCTCGGGTCTTCTCTCAAGGAATTGCAAGGAGGTGTAGTTATTATTGGTTATGAATTTTCTGAGAAATTTTAAGAGTTGAATAACAGAAAAGTAAAGGATTGTGAATTAAGGCAATATAAATTAAAAGAGATTTATATAATTAAATAAAAAGCCTTGATCGGGGAAAGATTAATTGAAAGTTCTATCCTTGTTGGATTTTCACAAGTGTAGTATCTAAAGGTTGTTGTTTTCACTTAGTTAACCCTTACTAAATAAAGGAAAGTCAAGTGATTGAGCTAACTCTTATTTGCAAATCCTAGTCCTCTCCCTTGGGAAGGTCTAGCATTAGTAAATAGAGAATTAGCCAACAACTTCCAATTTAACTAATCACTTGAGCATTCCAACTCAAGTGTCTCGTTTTAATCAACTCCCATGTCAAGTTGGGAGTCTACTCTGTCATCATGCATACCATCTTCGTTGTTGGAGTTTGGAATAGAAAAGAGACATGATAATAGAAATAAAATTGAAAGCAATTAAATAAATAATAAAATTGAGAAGAAACAAATTAAATTAGAAGAGAAATAAAATTAAAGGAACATTAAACCTGGAATTGAGAAGATGCAATCCTAAAATTAAGAGAAATCCTAAATCCTAAATCCTAAGAGAGAGGAGAGAGCCTCTCTCTCTAGAAAACTACATCTAAAACCTAAAATTGTAAATTATGGATTTGTCTTGATGAATGAATGGATTCCCCCACTTTATAGACTCTAATCTGTGTTTTCTGGGCCAAAAATTGGGTCAGAAACAGCCCAGAAATCGCTGGAGACGAAATCTGCCACGCTGGTTTTTCTGCAGAACGACGCATTCGCGTGATTCACGTGTGCGCTTCATTTTTCTGTATGACCACTATAGCAG
Organism: Arachis hypogaea; assembly: GCF_003086295.3. Taxonomy (NCBI): domain Eukaryota; kingdom Viridiplantae; phylum Streptophyta; class Magnoliopsida; order Fabales; family Fabaceae; genus Arachis; species Arachis hypogaea. Next base: position 125,196,858 of record NC_092054.1, on the reverse strand, counting down.
ATTATGTATCATTTTGAAGCCCCGAACGTTAGCTTTCCAACGCAACTGGAATTGCCTCATTTGGACCTCTGTAGCTCAAGTTATGACTGTTTGAGTGCAAAGAGGTTAGGTTGGACAGCTTTGCAATTTCTTCAACTTCTTGTATTCCTTACATTTTTGCATGCTTCCTTTCCATCCTATAAGCCATTCCTGTCCTATAAATCCTGAAATCACTTAACGCACATATCAAGGCATCGAATGGTAATAAGAGAGGATGTAAACATAGGAAAATAAAAGCCAAAGAAGCATGTTTTCAATCATAGCACAAAATCAGGAAGGAAAAATGTAAACTCATGCAAATCATATGAATAAGTGAGTAAAGAATTGATATAAACCACTCAATTGAGCATAAGATAAACCATAAAATAGTGATTTATCAGGTAGTAATGCATGTTTTTTAGATTTCCTTTTTATCTTTTAGTCATGATTGTGATTTGGATGATGTGATTATTGCACCTAAGTTTGATTTCCTATATAGTTGCTATTTTAGTTTGATTGAAATTAGGAATTTAACTTAGGATTTTTTACTTTTTCCATCCAATCACATTATATACATATATATATATATATTAAATGTTAGTCAATTAATAAAATTTCTAAGAAGCTTAGTCTTTATATAGGGCTTTGAAATTCAAATTGATTTGAGTTTAAAGTTTTCCATTGAAACTTGCAGGATTTGTACATTGTGAAATATGATTTTCTTGAGTTAAAGAACATACACCTTGTGAGCTTTTGAGCCTTATTGTGTGGTTACATCATTTGACCACTTATTTCATTCTTGTGTGTTTTTCTTCTTTATGAGTGCAATCTTTGGTTTGTTTAATTCTATATATCCATTATTTAATGTATGATTATGCAAGTATGTGATTGACGCCATCACTTCATTATAGCTCACTTTACCCAAATAGCCTACCATTTCATTTACCTTTGTTTGCCACCTTGACCCTTTTTAATCCCCTTTTTGTTCTTTATTTTGCCACATCATTAACCTTAAGCGAAAAACAATGAATGTCCCTTATTTGAATATTTGAATAGCTTAAATTAGTGAGAGTGTGTTATGTTTTAGTGTGGGGAAAATGTGGGACTTTGGTTGATAAAAATGTGTTTTATGCTTATTGAGAAATATTGGAAATTTGGGTACATGCTCATGTAATATCATAAAAACTGATAAACCACTATTTTATAGTTTATCTTATGCTCAATTGAGTGGTTTATATCAATTCTTTACTCACTTATTCATATGATTTGCATGAGTTTACATTTTTCCTTCCTGATTTTGTGCTATGATTGAAAACATGTTTCTTTGGTCTTAATTTAGCTAATCTTAATCCTCTCTTATTACCATTCGATGCCGTGATATGTGTGTTAAGTGTTTTTAGAGATTACAGGGCAAGAATGGCTTAGAGGATGGAAAGGAAGCATGCAAAAGTGGAAGGAATACAAGAAACTGAAGGAACTGCTAAAGCTGTCAAGCCTAACCTCTTGGTACTAAATCGACCATAACTTGAGCTACAGAGGTCCAAATGACGCGGTTTTAGTTTCGTTGGAAAGCTAACATCCGGGGCTTCGTAACGATATATAATTTTCCAAAGCTGCACTGAAGCCAGGCGAAGCACACGCGTGGATCACGCGGACGCGTGACCTGGCAAAAACTCAATCCATGCTAACGCGTGGACGACGCTCTCGCGTGACTTTACCGCGACCTGTACATACCAGAAATTGCTGGGGGCGATTTTTGGGCTATTTCTGGCCTAGTTTTCAGCCCAGAAAACACAGATTAGAGGCTATAAAGTGGTAGAATCGATCCATTCATTCACACAACGAAGAAAACATTCATTATTCATAATTTTAAGTTTTAGATGTAGTTTTAGAGAGAGAGAGAGGGGCTCTCTCCTCTCTCTTAGGATTTAGGATTAGGATTTCTCTTAAAGGTTAGGTTTACTTCTTCTGCATTCCAGGTTCTATGTTCTTTTAAATTTAGTTTCTCTTATCTACTTATATTTATTCTATTACTTTAGTTGCTCTATTTCACTTGGTAATTACTTGTTTGGCCAAATTGGCTTATGAACCTTCCCATGTTAGATTTGAATTTTTGTTTAAATGCAATTTGAGGTATTTCAGATTTAAGATTGCTTTCTTTTATTTATGATATAAATAATTTGAATTTTTCCCTTTTCGGCTTTGGTTGAGTAATTGGTGACACTTGAGTTGTCAAACTCAGCTGTTGATTGAAAATTGGAATTCTTGCTGGTTGATTTGGATCCCTCTAAAGCTAGTCTTTCCATAGGAGTTGACTAGGACTTGAGGAATCAAGTTGATTAGTCCACTTGACTTTCCTTTATTTAGTAAGGTTAACTAAGTGGGAGCAATAAACAATTCTCATCATACCTGATAAGGATAACTAGGATGGGATTTCCAGTTCTCATACCTTGCCAAGAGTTTTTCTAATTATTAATTTATTTTTTTCTTGCCATTTAAATTCTCGTTCTCTATTTCAAAAACCCAAACAATACCCTTTTCCATAACTAATAATAAATCATACTTCCCTGCAATTCCTTGAGAGACGATCCGAGGTTTCAATACTTCGGTTATCAATTTTATTGGGTTTGCTTAAGTGACAACCAAAATTTTTGTACGAAAGGATTCTCTGTTGGTTTAGAAACTATACTTACAACGTGATTATTTTTATAAAATTCTTTCTTTCTTCACTTTTTAATTTTCCATTATTTTTATTTATGTTTTCTTCTTTTTCTTTTTACTTTCATTATCTACGTTTTCCTTCTTTTTCTTTTTATTCTTTTATTTGGTGTTAGAAATTTAATTGGATGATTATTTTCTTCTATAATTGCTTGTGGATTGTTTAGAAGTTGTTTGACAATTATTAATTATTTTAGGGTTATTTGCATGTTCAAATTCAATATTTTTCATAACATATTTACCATGCATGCTAAGTGTTTGTGAAAAAGCTCGTATGGCATTTTGCATATTTAATTATTTTATTCTTCTACTCTAATGCCTGTTTTTCACAAAACCCCTTTTTATATATATAATTCATTAAAAATAATTGTCAATACAAACAGGTTGTTAGTTTGAAAGAGTTGGTAATCAAATTGGGCATTTAATGCTTGATCTATGCTACTCATGCCTTTGCCAGCATGCCAATAAACATCTTGCATCTACTTGCCATCACATGCACTTGCTATATTTCCATTGATGAACTTCTCACATGTAGTCGCGACCATGTGTTAACGACATCCTTCTTTACCATGCATTGATTATCACTTATACCATCCCCTTCCTTGCTCTAACCCTTAGCTTTAAAAGTTACTTTCTTTTCCCCTTTTCAGGATGGCCACCAACAAGGGTAAAGAGAAAGCTACTCCCAAACCACCGGCAAGAAAAGGAACAAAAAGAGCACTAGTTGCGGAGCCACCCATCCACTTGTACATCTCTGCATGCACTGAGGCCGGTGCAATCTTTAAGTGTGGGGAGGTCGATACCGATCTTCATGGGTTAGTTATTTTCTTCTTAACACCAATATTTTATTTTCTTTGTTTGTTCATTGTTGCCTTTGCATGTTTGGTTGCATATTTGTTTGATTTTGTGCATATTTTACCACCACTTGGTTAAAGTAATATTTTCTTTTTCAAGAAACTTTTTATAGCATTTCACTAATTTGAATTAAATTTTTTATTGAACTTGTTTGAAGAAATATTATACTAAAATATGGTTTTGAGCTCGAACACACAAAACCTATGAGATTTTGAGCCTATTTGAATTGGTTGCATTCTATCAACCAATATTTTATTTTTGGTGTGTGTTTTTATCTCTAAAATTGTGATCTTTGTCTTGCTTAATTCTATATTTTCATAGTTTGATGTATGCATGTACTTATATGATTGAGGCCTTTGTTTCACTGAGCTTACATACCCATATGGCCTTACCCTTTCATTATTCTTTGCAAACCAATGTTGAGCCTATTATACCCTTTTGTTCTTTACTTTAGCTCATCACTAACTCTAAGCGGAAAACAATAATGTCCTTAATTTGAATCCTTGGTTAGCTTAGACTAGTGAGAATGCTTATGATTTAAGTGTGGGGAAATTGGGTTTGGAAACGTTTGGTTTTGGAAATTAAGTATGTTAAACTTCTTTATGAAAATGTGAAAGAAATGTTTAGGACATGTTCATGCATTCAATAATTTAATCATATGCATTGAGAAAAATAAAAGGAAAAAAAAAATATATATATATATATGTAAAATAAAAAGAAGAAAAAGGGAAAAAGAAAAGAAAAAGAGCAAATAAATAAAAGGGGACAAAATGCCCCAAAGTAAATGGTGAAAGCAATGCATATGGGTTGTACTCAAATTCGGATGCATGAATATGTGGAAAACATGGTTAATGGATAGTTAGATGTGGTATTATAATTACATGGATTGTCTAAAGTTAGGTGGAAAGTTTAAGTTAATTAAGGATTCAGATTTTAGTCCACTTGGCCAAATACAATCCTACTTTGACCCTAACCCCATTACAACCCTTAAAAGACCTCTTGATATGTGCATCTGTGCATTAATTCTTTGTTGATTGGTAGAAAAAGAGCAAGCCTTAGAAAGCAAGGTTAGTAGAGAATTGAGAGAGTCGAACCTTAAACACCTGAGCGATTAGAGTGTATACACTTCCGGTGAGGGTTCGATGCTCGATTCCTTGTTCCCGGCTTTCATGAGCTATTTTCTTCTGCAAGTTTACTTGTACTTTATTTTGAGATTTGAATTAGTGAAATCCAGTTCATATTTGTTCTTAAAAGATTTGTTTACTTTTAACCAAGTAGATGAAAGCATTTTGCATATAGTTGCATTCATATACATAGGTTGCATTTCATACATTTTACCATTCCTCTTCACTCCTTTATAGCTTCTCTTGAGCTTAGCATGAGGACATGCTAATGTTTAAGTGTGGAGAGATTGATAAACCACTATTTTATGGTTTATCTTCTACTCAATTGAGTGGTTTATATCAATTCTTTACTCACTTATTCATATGATTTGCATGAGTTTACATTTTTCCTTCCTGATTTTGTGCTATGATTGAAAACATGTTTCTTTAGTCTTAATTTAGCTAATCTTAATCCTCTCTTATTACCATTCGATGCTGTGATATGTGTGTTAAGTGTTTTCAGAGATTATAGGGCAGGAATGGCTTAGAGGATGGAAACGAAGCATGCAAAAGTGGAAGAAATACAAGAAACTGAAGGAACTACTAAAGTTGTCAAGCCTAACCTCTTGGTACTAAATCGACCATAACTTGAGCTACAGAGGTCCAAATGACGCGGTTTCAGTTGCGTTGGAAAGCTAACATCCGGTACTTCACAACAATATATAATTTGCCATAGCTGCACCGAAGCCAAGTGACGCGCACGCGTGGATCACGTGGACACGTGACCTGGCAAAAAGCCAATCCACGCTAACACGTGGACAATGCTCTCGCGTGACTTTGCCGCGACCTGTACGTATCAGAAATCGCTGGAGGTGATTTCTGGGCTGTTTCTGGCCCAGTTTTTGGCCCAGAAAACACAGATTAGAGGCTATAAAGTGGGAGAATCGATCCATTCATTCACACAACGAAGACAACATTCATTATTCATAATTTTAGGTTTTAGATGTAGTTTTAGAGAGAGAGAGAGAGAGGCTCTCTCCTCTCTCTTAGGATTTAGGATTAAGATTTCTCTTAAAGGTTAGGTTTACTTCTTCTGCATTCCAGGTTCTATGTTCTTTTAAATTTAGTTTCTCTTATCTACTTTTATTTATTCTATTACTTTAGTTGCTCTATTTCACTTGGCAATTACTTGTTTAGCCAAATTGGCTTATGAACCTTCCCATGTTAGATTTGAATTTTTGTTTAAATGTAATTTGAGGTATTTCAGATTTAAGATTGCTTTCTTTTATTTATGATATAAATAATTTGGATTTTTCCCTTTTCAGCTTTGGTTGAGTAATTGGTGACACTTGAGTTGTCAAACTCAGCTGTTGATTGAAAATTGGAATTCTTGCTGGTTGATTTGGATCCCTCTAAAGCTAATCTTTCTATAGGAGTTGACTTGGACTTGAGGAATCAAGTTGATTAGTCCACTTGACTTTCCTTTATTTAGTAAGGGTTAACTAAGTGGGAGCAATAAACAATTCTCATCACACCTGATAAGGATAACTAGGATGGGATTTCCAGTTTTCATACCTTTCCAAGAGTTTTTCTAATTATTAATTTATTTTTTTCTTGCCATTTAAATTCTCGTTCTCTATTTCAAAAACCCAAACGATACCCTTTTTCCATAACCAATAATAAATCATACTTCCCTGCAATTCCTTGAGAGACGATCCAATGTTTCAATACTTCGGTTATCAATTTTATTGGGTTTGCTTAAGTGACAACCAAAACTTTTGTACGAAAGGATTCTCTGTTGGTTTAGAAACTATACTTACAACGTGATTATTTTTATAAAATTTTTTACTGACAAAAATCCGTTCGTCAGAAACCATATGCATTGATGTTTTGGTATGTAAAAAAAGAAAAGAAAATAAAAATAAAAATAGAAAATAAAAAAGGGGACAAAATTACCCTAATGAGAAATTCAATAAAAATCATTGCATATGTGATGGAATTTTTGGTGCATGAGTATGTATATGTAAAAGTGAAGTTTATGGGTAGCTAAGCTTGATATTAGAAGTTTATAGGTTGTGTGTATGTTAGGTGATAACTTAGGTTAATCAAAGATTTAAATGCAAGCTCACTTAGCCATATATATATCCTTACCTTTACCCTTAGTCTCATTACAACCTTAGAAAGACCTCATGATATTTGCATATGTGCATTAAATATTTGTTCATTGGTTAGATAAAGAACAAACTTTAGAAAGCATGATTAGGGAAGAATTGATTGAATTGACCCTAAACGCTTGAGTGATTGGAGTGCATATACACATCCAGTGAGGGTTCAATTACTCAATTCCATATTTCCACCTATGATCATTGCTTATCTTGCAAGTTTGGTTAAATTGTTTTATACGACTCAATTCAATTATGAATAGGATTTGGTTATGATTGTCTTAGCCCTTGATTGTGTATAGATGCTTTCTTGGAAATTGATTTATGTGGACTAATTAAATACATATAGATAGTTAGATAGTATAAGTTAGGATAGTTATATGCATATAGATAGATTGTACATAGATAGTACATTGAATAATTGTTGATTCCCCTTCTTATCTTCCTTTGGTATAGCATGAGGACATGCTATTGTTTAAGTGTGGGGATGTGATGAATCCACATTTCATGGTATTTATTTGCTCTATTTAGGTGGATTTTATCAATTTTTCTTACATTTATCTATTGAAATAGCATAGTTTTATGATTTCTTCCTAAACTGTGCTTGAAAGTGAAAACATGCATTTTAGGCCTTTTAACTGCTAAATTTTATTCACTTTAATCCCATTTAGTGCCTTGATGTATTTGTTAGGTGATTTCAGGTTTCCAAGGCAAGTATGGGTTAGAGAAGTGAGAAAAGAGCATGTAAAAGAGAAGAAACCATGAAGAAATGAAGTTTGGAAGTTTCAGCAACCATGCGTACGCACAGTGATACGTGCGTACACACAATTGTGACCACATGTGTGTGCTTTCGCTCTTTTCGCACGTGCCTGTTTTTCGCTCGTTTCCCACATGTGTTTTTTGCTCATTTTGCACGTGTGTGTGTTCTTTTTTTATTTTTTATTTTTTCTGTTTTTCGCTCTTTTCGCATGTGTGCGTGTTTTTCGCTCGTTTCTCACGTGTGCGTGTTTTTCACTCCTTTCGCACGTGTGTGTTTTTCGCTTGTTTTGCACGTGTGTGTCTTTTATTTGTTTACTGACTTATTTTTGTATTTTTCGCTCATTTCACATGTGTGTGTTTTTTTATCTTTTTATTGTGTTTTTCGCTCGTTTTGCACAAGTGCGTATTTTTTGCTTATTTCGCACGTGTGTGTGTTTTTTGCTGGTTTCGCACGTGTGTGTTTTTTTATTTTTTTTTTTGTGTTTTTTGCTCGTTTCACACGCGTTTGTATGTGTGTTTTTTTTTGTGTTTTTTGCTCGTTTGGCACATGTATGTGTTTTTCGCTCGTTTCGCACGTGTGCGTTTTTCGCTCATTACGCACGTGTGTATGTTTTTTTGTGTGTTTCGCTCGTTTTACACGTGTGTGTGTTTGTTTTTTTTTGTGTTTTTTGCTCTTTTCGCACGTGTGCGTGTTTTTTGCTTGTTTTGCACGTGTGTGTGTATGTGTTTTCACTGGTTTCACACGCGTGTGTGTTTTTTATTGTGTTTTTTGCTCGTTTCGCACATATGTTATTTTTTGCTCGTTTGCATGTGTGTGTGTGTATTTTGCTCATTTCGCACGTGTGTATGTGTGTGTTTTTATTTATTTATTTATTTATGTATTTTTTGCTCGTTTCGCATGTGTATGTGTGTTTTTTATTTTTTTATTCTTTTATTGTGTTTTTCGCTCATTTCGCACATATGCGTATTTTTCACTCGTTTCGCACGTGTGGGTGCTTTTCACTTGTTTAGTAGGTGTGTGTGTCTTTTTTGTGTTTTTCGCTCTTTTCGCACGTGTGCGTATTTTTCACTCTTATCGCACCTATGCATGTTTTTCGCTCTTTTCGCATATGTACGTGTTTTTCGCCCATTTCGCATGTGTGTGTTTTTTTTTTCGCTCGTTTCGCACATGTGTGTATTTTTTTGTGTTTTTTATCGTTTTGCACGTGTGTGTTTTACGCTCATTTCGCACGCGTATATATGTGTTTTTTCATGTTTGTGTTTTTCGCTCGTTCCGCACGTGTGCGTGTTTTTTGCTCGTTTCGCACGTATGTATTTTTTGCTCATTTCGCACGCGTGTGTATTTTTTTTTGTGTTTTTCGCATCTTTCGTATGTGTGTGTATTTTTCGATCGTTTCGCACTTGTGTGTGTTTTTCGCTCGTTACGCATGTGTGTGTGTGTGTTTTTTTTTTGTGTTTCGTTCGTTTCGCATGTGTATGTGTTTTTTTTGTGTTTTTCCCTTTTTTTGCACCTGTGCGTGTTTTTCGCTCATTTTGCACGTGTGTGTTTTTCGCTGGTTTCGCAAGTGTGTGTTTTTCACTTGTTTCCCACATGTGCTTTTTTTTGTTTTTCGCACGTATGCGTGTTTTTCACTTGTTTCGCACGTGTCTGTTTTTCGCTCGTTTCGCACGTGTGTCTTTCGCTGGTTTCGCAAGTGTGGGTGTGTGTTTTTTGCTCGTTTCACATGTGTGCGTGTTCTTCGCTTGTTTCCCACATGTGTGTTTTTTTTATGTTTTTCACTTGTTTCGTACGTGTGTGTTTTTCGCTGGTTTCGCACGTGCGGGTGTGTGTTTTTTACTCGTTTCGCACGTGTGCGTGTTTTTTTGCTTGTTTTCCACATGTGTGTTTTTTTTTTTGTGTTTTTCGCTCGTATCGCACGTGTGTGTGTTTTTTTTATTTTTGTGTGTTTTTCGCTCGTTTCGCACGTGTGTGTATATTTTTCGCTCGTTTTGTACGTGTGTGTTTTTTTTTGTTTTTCGCTCGTTTCGCACGTGTGCGTGTTTTTCGCTCGTTTTACACATGTGTTGTGTTTCGCTCGTTCGCACAAGTGTGTGTGTGTGTGTGTGTGTGTATGTGTGTGTTCTTCGCTCGTTTCACACGTGTGTATGTGTGTGTGTTTTTATTTATTCATTTATTTTGTGTTTTTCGCTCGTTTTGCCACGTGTGCGTGTTTTCCGAACATTTCGCACGTGTGTGTGTCTGTTTTTTATTTTTTTATTCTTCCATTGTGTCTTTCGCTCGTTTCGCACATTAGCGTATTTTTCACTCGTTTCGCACGTGTGTGTTTTTTCCTCGTTTAGCACTTGCGCGTGTTTTTATTGTGTTTTTCGCTCTTTTCGCACGCGTGCGTATTTTTCGCTCTTTTCGCACATGTGCGTGTTTTTCACTCGTTTCGCACGTGTGAGTGTTTTTTGGTGTTTTTTCTCGTTTCACACGTGTCTGTATTTTTTTGTGTTTTTTGCTCGTTTCGCATGTGTGTATTTTTCACTTGTTTCGCACGCGTGTATGTGTGTTTTCTCATTGTTGTGTTTTTCACTCTTTCCACACGTGTGCGTGTTTTTCACTAGTTTCGCACGTGTGTGTGCTTTTTTCTCGTTTCACAAGCGCACGTGTGTGTGGTTTTTTGTTCTTTTTGCTTGTTTTGCACGTATGTGTTTTTCGCTCGTTTCGCACATGTGTGTGTGTGTGTTTTTTTTTTTGTGTTTTTCGCTCGTTTCGTACATGTGCGTGTTTTTTGCTCGTGTCGCACGTATGTCTTTTTAACTCGTTTTGCACATGTGTTTGGTTTTTTTGTGTTTTTCACTCGTTTTTCACGTGTGTGTGCTTTATTTTTTATTTAATTATTTTTGTGTTTTTCACTCGTTTCACATGTGTGCGTATTTTTCGCTCGTTTCGTACGTGTGTGTGCTTTTTTAATTTTTTATTCTTTTATTGTGTTTTCGCTCATTTCTCACATGTGCGTATTTTTCGCTCGTTTCAAACGTGTGTGTGTGTGTTTTTTTTTCATTCATTTCGCACGTGTTTTTTTGTGTTTTTCATTTGTTTTGCACGTGTGCATGTTTTTCGCTCGTTTCTCACGTGTGTTTTTTGCTCATTTTGCACGTGTGTGTGTGTGTGTGTTTTTTTTTTGTGTTTTTCGTTGGTTTCACATGTGTATGTATTTTTCGCTCGTTTCGTACGTGTGTGTTTTATTTTTTCATTTATTTATTTTTGTATTTTTTGATCATTTCGCAGGATTGCATGTTTTACTCAGCTGTCACTTTTCTCCTTCACTTCTTTTTCCCACATCTAAAGCCTCCATGGCTCCATCCCTCTACCTATAACCTCCGTGTTACGCTACCTTACCTCCCCCTTTTTGCCACTATATCACGCTTAGTGCTAGCCTCATCTCCTCCCAGTAGCACGTGATTTGCCGACATCGATGCATCACCTCTTCCTTACTGCGTTGTCGTTTGCCTAGCTTCACCGTTGCTCTCTGCACTTGCTAGTTGCAATTTGCCACAACTCGTCACATATCGTCGGCATCACCCGACTCACCCCTTCCTTGCTACTTCGCTTGCCGGCATGACTAGAAGCTCCTCCATGACCAGAGGCTCCACGCCTATTAAGCTCCTCCATTTTCTCTGGATTTCTCTCTTGGAGGATACAAGGTGAATAATCTATCCTTTATCTTATGAGGAGTCTAATATATTTAATATATTTATAAGATACCATACAGTGAAAACATGAATCAATCATATTTGTAAGAGTATTACTATTAGATACTTCAGAGATTTGGTACTAAATTAGTAAATTATGATGAAAAGTGTAATATAAGACATATAAATTGACAAATTTCAATACTTTTTACACTACTTATGCTTGGCAGCTTATAATTAAAATATACTAATAAGATGGTAAAATTACTTGTATTCCTATAATTATCTAAGTACTAGCATACATATATCCTGACTCAAGGCATTATTATTGAAACTTTAGCCACGTACCAATAAGATGGAAATGGTATTTTTAAAGTTCATGTCAAGCGTATTTTTCAGGGACTAAATTCTTAATCTGATCTTTAAGTAACTTAATAATTCTCTTTAAATGAAAATTGTACAAAAATCAAACATAGAAATTTTAATGATTCATTAAGCTTGAACGCTTTTCGAAAAATAGAACCATAAAGATAAAATTGTTAGTAGAAAATTTCATCACAGAATAGTAACAATCCATAATGAAGTCACCTTTTTAAAGTTGGGATGATCCACGAGACTATTTCAGTTTTGACTATGTAACATCTACTATCAATAGCCATATTAACCAATGTCTTGAGCTTGATCTCCAAATAGTTCTATTTATAATAAAGTTGAGATTTGCTATCAAAGAATAAAAATCAGAAAGATAACAAAGATAATAATAAAATATAATAAAATAACAAAGACCCAACAACAAATTAAAAGTAAACACCTAGAAACTAATTCTAATTATTAATTATAAAAGTATATTGATGCAAAATACTCTTGATTGAAAGCATTAAATGTTTTAGAGTAAAGAAGTATTATTATCTCTATGTAATAAATGTAATTTGTGTACATTTCATATCACTCACTACACTGACTTCTACTATTTTTTGAATGAGTAATCTAACAGAAACGAGCAAAAAAATATAATAAAAGAATAAAAAAATAAAAAACACACACACGTGCGAAACAAGCGAAAAACACAAAAATAAATAAATAAATAAATAAAACACACACACACGTGCGAAATGAGCGAAAAATAACACATGTGCGAAACGAGCAAAAAACACGCACACGTTCAAATCGAGTGAAAAACACAAAAAAACACACGCACACACGCGCATGAAACGAGCGAAAAACACGCACGCGTGCGAAACGAGCGAAAAACACGCACACGTGAGAAAAGAGCAAAAAACACAAAAAAAATCACACACATACGTGCAAAACGAGCGAAAAACACACACACATGCAAAACGAGCGAAAAACACAAACACGTGCGAAAAGAGTGAAAAACAAAAAAAAGACACACACACACGTGCAAAATGATCGACAAACACACACACGTGTGAAACAAGCAAAAAATACACACATGTGCAAAACGAGCAAAAAACACAATAAAAGAATTAAAAATAAAAAAATACACACGTGCAAAATGAGCAAAAAACACGCACACGTGCAAAACGAGAGAAAAACACACACACGTGTGAAACGAGCGAAATTTCCTGATCGAGAAGAGACGAAACAAAATTTTTCCCTAAATTCATACTTGACAGACACTTCAACAACCAAGTTCACCTTTCTAGTCAGAAGTAAAAAGGCAAAAGAAGTACAATAAGCAGGCCTTAGATTTAACCCCCTTCTCTAGGCCATTCTAAAACCTTCACTATGTATCCTTCCTATAGTCCTTGAGTATTCCCAAACAAGAGCATTTGATAGCACACTGACAGTTTGGAATAGGTAAAAAATTCTATAGTTACTCCCAAACCGCCATCAATTTCATAAAATAAAAGGTGACACTGAGATCTCCTTGCTTCATAGAGAAGGGTTCTTCATCTAATTCTATAATTCGATACTTATCTCCTTGATAAAACCTCTTCTTCAAATCTCGCCACAAATTAGATGCAACACTAATCCACATAACACTTTGAGCAATTTCAGCATTCAATGACACATTCAACCAAAAAAGCACAAATGTATTACACCTATCCCATGCATTAAAGTTAAGATCCCCTTGCTTTAGTTTAGGTAGTGAACCATCAATAAAACTGATATTGTTTTTTACATTTAATAGCTCTCCACATTGATATATACCATGAATCATAATTGTGATGATCTAACAAACTAGCAATTAGAAGAGTACCTGGACTCTCTGTTGGATGAAGGTAGAACTCACTCGAAGGATCCATATTCGGATTCACATGAATCTTTGATGCAGAGGCTTGAATCACGTTGATTTGAGCTATTAATTGAGCCAATGTTTGAATATCTAATCCTCTAACTATTGCATTAAAACTCTCTCTACTTGGATCAGCCATCGCTTGTAGCAAGAATCAAAGATTACGTCGATTCGTTGAGCGAGAAATTAAAACCCTAGCGAATGAAACTCGATCTCAGATATCCACTACACTATGACTCTACGCTCACCGCACTATGATAAAAACCTATGTTCCGAAGCCATTTGGTGAGCTTAGCAATAAATCAAGTAAAAGATGATGAAGAACGTAACACAGAGGATGAGAGAAAGAAAAAAGAGAAAAAGAGCTTTTTGGAATATTGGTGGCTCAATTGAACCAACTACAATTACGACAGGTTATTAAGCTTATATACAATACTTGTCTAACCAATTATCTACTACCAACTAAGCTAATATGCCTAACTAACATAGCATATAAATAATACAATTTCTCTAACTTAGCAAATGAATACTATCAATACCCATCCCATGAATACTCGTATAATACCTATTATTATGAAATTACAAAAATATTCCTCATATATATATATATATTGACAAATCTCTAATTTCTTTAACCTTAAACGGCCTCCCTCTCTGCCGCCACTTTCATCAATCACTCTCCCATACTTACCGGCGAGGTGTGAGCTCCTGTTCTTCCAGTTCCTCATTCCTTCAGTATTTTTCCACTTCGAGTTCCCATGTTGTCGCTGGGCGTCGCATTGTCACCGCAATAGAAGCCTTTTCACCGCCAGATCGTCGTTGGCACTACATTATCATCGGCGCCATACTGCTACCCTGCTTGGATTTTAGGTGTAGCAATGTTATTTGCATATGATTGAGGATTATGTTTTTCTAATATTTTTAATTATTTTTTGCAATTGTTTTAGTTTTTCAGTTTTTATTTTCTTTTAAAAATCTGTGGGGATATGGGACAGGGGGATGGGGGCTTTTTTAGACATGTGGGGTAGGGGTATATCCCCGTCCCCATGTGGACCTATTACCATCCCTATGTATTATGTATATTTATACATTCAATCGTATTTTGTGTACATAAAAAATCAGCCATTAATATAAAATACATATTGAAATACAAATACACGATAAAAATATGTAAAACAACATATACACAGATACATAGTGGCCATTATTAGGCAATCCAGTAATTGATTTTTTTTATGCATATAATATTTTCGTTATAAAAAGGTCTAGGTAGCTAACTTTCCTTCTTGCCAACATTTTAACAAACCAACCAACTTTATAACAATAAGAAACATCCAAAATTATTGAAAAAGAATATCCAAAACTTAACAAGAAGAAACATTTAAAATCATTGAAAAAGAACATTCGGATTTGCAAAAAGCTATGGCTGGAGGTGAGAACAACGTATTTGATTGTGAGCGATAGCAGCGTTGTTCTGGTGATGAACCATGACGCTAGGTGAGGACAAAAATAAACATCTAAAATCATTGAGAAAGAACATCCAAAACCTAACAAAAGGAAACAGCCAAAATCATTGAAAAAGAATATCCAGATCTGAGAGAAAAGCGTATTCGATGGTGAGAGGGTGTTTCTTGCACTATGGCAGCGACATTGTTCTGTTGATGAACAACGACACAAGTAAGGAGCGACGATGGTTGCCATTCGGACCTGTGCTGATTGCGGCAGGAGGCAGAACACCGTCGTAGATGCATCAAGGATGGTGAAGGATGGACGATGGCTACAGTAGCAGTGTTGATCCAGTGCAACATTGTGAGCAGTCGAGAGCTCTGAGCATGCGTGATGGCAACGCTAGACGGAGGGTTCTACCATGGGCCGAGTAACTGCGAGGCAAGGGAAGGAAGAGTGAAAGTGAGTGAAGATGGATTAACTTGGAGTGATTTTAGATATATATTTTTTTTGCTTGTTTGCAATCCAATTACCTAATTGGTTGAAATTGACTGCTACTCTAGTTGGTTATCTAATTATTTTGTTATATATATTAGTTCACACTTTTTAACCAAGTAATTAATTATCGGAATAATCAAAATTGTTATAGTAGAATAATCAAATTTGCAAGAGTTAGATCAATAATCAAATTTGTTTACGGTAATATAAAAAAAAATATAAGACGCCTCGTATGTATTTCTGTGCACAATGGTTAATTGGTGTTTGATTTTTGATATATATATATATATATATATTAATTAATTTGCTAGCTGATTTTTAATATACACGCTGCACATTTTCTTATTTGTCTTTATCACTCATTTTTGGTCTCTCACCTAATTTATCTCACGAGCTACAAAATTAATTTGCTCTTTTTCACAAAATTATTATTCATCTCACTAATTTCACTAAATATTAATCATAAAATAATAATTTTAATATTTAATTCATAGATTATTTTGATGCCTAATAAGAATGAAACAAGTGACCCAATAAACACCATATATGGGACGCTAGTGCTAATAAGGAATATTTGATTAGAGATCATGAGGACTGTAATAAGGATCGGATCATGATCAACTTATTAAGTAGTGCCATCAATCTTATATTCATGGAAAATCAAATCAAAATAGCAGTAACTTACACAGCTGAAAATGAAAGGCAATATGCAAAGAGTTGATAGGACAGTCATCACTCCAAATATTACATATAGTAATCCATATGAGGCAAAAACATCAAATCCTATTCAGAAAAAATTACTAGCTTGCATCATATGTAGCTATCGAACAATTTATAGTTTTATACAATATGTACAATAAATGATTTCCGATTCCAATTGGGGCAAGAAAAGCAATTGAAGCTATAACAAACAAACAAGCTTGAGATAGCTATAGTCACCAAAAAAAAAAAAGGCTTGAGATAATTATGGTTCGTTCTTTGTGCCTTATTATTAGCCAATGGGGTTCATTAGATAAAGGTAGCTTTAAAGTTTGAGAATTAACGTGGGGACCTTCTTCAAAGAAATATTACTAATCACATCTTCTAACTTCTATAGGGCTTTTTTGGAAGTATATGAGACTAGCGAGAACGGAGCTAATAACTAATAAGGTATAAAGGTTTTCAATTATTTTCAGAAATTAAAAGAGTAGTGACGGGTAAGTAAAAATCAGCCAAATTTTTTAAAGTTATTTTGTTTATCTTAAATTTTATATTTTAAATTATAAAATTTTAATTTTAAATTATAAATTTAAATATTAAAACTAGTATTAATTAATTAAAAGTTATTTTTTTATAATTTTTTTTATAAAAAATTAGAATGGCTGATAATTTAATTTTTAATCTGTCACAAATTAAAATTTTATTTAATAATTTATTACTGGTCAATAAATTATTGCATGTACAAAATAAAATTCGAATTCAAACACTATTCAAATGAAAGGATAAACTAACCATTCAACTAATCTAAGTTGATCTTTCAAAAGTCTTTTTAATTTCTTTTTTAAATAAAGTTTTGAAACCTAACACAAGTAGGTCAAAATCTAGGTACTTTAAGTTATGTTTAAATTGCGACTCTAAGACAAAAATATGGAAATAGAGATCAGAAAATTGTAAATAAATATTTATTATATGGAAATAAATAAAGAAAAGAATTATGTTTTCTGATAGAAAAGGTTTGTATACCTATTTTTTTAATCTCCACAATCAAATAAGTTCTTGCTTGTGTCTATACTATAATTTTTTAGTAATGCAAATAGAAAGAAAAAAGTTTCATTGGGGATGAGATTTACTCCCCTAACAGGACCCGAGATTCTATCCTCTTTAATTATGGAATTGTTTCGTTTCATTTTTCTAAATTTGATATAGGTGTATGTGGAATCAAGTTTGTATTAAATATTTTAATTCGAAGAATAGATATAACTTTTTTGAAAATAAAATTCGACTTGAGATTTACTAAAAGTATCGAAAGTATCTTAAGAAGAAAAATCAATAATAGAAATATGAATTGCAAAAAATAATGTAATCGTAACATTTTTAACAAAAGAAACTGAATAAAATAAAAGTAAGAAATTAAACTTACAAGAAAAGAAATAAAGAAAAAGATAAATGGACTAAAAAAAAAAGTCAGGTTGACTTCAGATACTTACATGCATTTATACTATATTTCATGATTTTTTTTTTTTTATGTCAATGTGACTTGAAATTTGTAGAATTTTAGTATAATTTTAAAGTTTTTTTTACCTTAAAATCTCCCTATTCTTCTAAACTTCTCCTGTTTATAGATTATGTTTCTTTTTTTTACAATCTAATGTTACTTTTTTTTTTTTAGGTTCTCACAATCCAAGACCTTGTCTTGACCATAAAAGACGTTGCTCTTCAAGTTAAAAATTTCACATCTTTTTCTTTATCATGGTCATCAAACCTCTACTCTACATTTTTTATTTACCATGTGCCACCGAAAAAATCCACATGTGATTAGCAAAATTTGACTTGAACCGTTTTTCAATTCACATCATGCACGGTGAACATCGACGTTTTAGCCCTTGCGGTCGAAGATTATAAAGTGTCGAATTTTTGCACTAACAAAAATATATCATTTTTACTCAACATTTGATTTTATTAATCTTTTTTAATTATATATTTTACTTTTTTTAATTATTTTTAATAATTAATTAATATGAAGAAAGATTCATAATTTTAAAATCAGATTGAACTGGTCAATTTAACTAGATTAACAGAAAGCTAATCACCTAACCTATCAACTAGTTTAGACAAGAAACCTATTAAAAAAGTGGTTAATAAAGATCTATGAAAAAAATTAGTGTAATAGTTAAACTAGTTTGGTTTTTGTTTGAAAAATAAAAAGCTAGTTAAAAATTACTTTTTTAAACAATTATATTTTAATATATATAAAAATATATTATTTTATTATATTTGATTTAACTTTAATTACTTTTTAACTTTTTGGATCCTTATTAATTTTGCCAATTTAATTATCAATTCAGAGTGTTAGCAGTAAAGTCAAGACAAGCTGCAATTGATTGACAGCTAGGAAGTTAGTTACAAATAGAATTTACAAGAAGTCTCTAGAAGTAGTTAGTTACTCTGTTAATTAGTTAAGACAGTTACATTTCTAATTATATATTAATGACAGCTGTAAAAGAAGGCTAGGCAAAATTCATTTTCTTCACTTCACAAAATATTTCAGATTAGCTTTTTTTCTCTTTTTTCTCTGTCTTCTCTCTGTTCTTCACTTTATCCTCACATGGTATCAAAGCTGCTTCAGATCCATGAAACATGCTTCACAATTCACCACCACAACACCTTCAGGCGCACCGAACCAAAATGCGTTCGCTGCCTTCTCTACAATCAAACTCAATGAGAACAACTTTAAAGTATGGAAGAAACAAGCCCTAGCATGCATCAAAGTCAACAAGCTGCAAGATCACCTCAATTCTACAAAGATTCCAACAAGGTTCAGCTCAAAATCAGATCGGATAAATGAAATTGAAAGTTAAGAATTCACAGAATGGGAGATTCAAGATCAATGGCTTGTCGTCATGGAGCCAAATTTTGTGAATAGAGTTGTTGAATGTGAGTACGTGTAAACCCCGGTTAAATTAGTAAATAATTAGTCAATAAATTAGTTTTTAATAAGAAAGATCAGAAACGCGAATATTATATCAAATTAGGGTAGAACTCATCGAAACGAGAATTTTGACACTAATTTCGAAGAAAACGGTCCAATATTGGACCAAACGGACCAAACTGGGCCCAAACCGGGCCCGTTGGCCCAACCGGGCCAACCCTTAAATAAACCCAATCTCCTTCATTACCCCATTATAGCTGAATTAGCGTTGCAGTAATAGGGGAGAGCAGCGAAGGAAAATTCCCCATAACCTTACGTTGATTTTAAATCACCGTAACTTCTCCGTCCGAGCTCCAATCGTCGCACCATTTGCGGCCCGCGTTCACCGCATCGAACTCTACATTTCTACCGGAATAATTTCATTGGTAACTTGTTTAATCACTCTTAGCCCTCTTTTTCCCCACTTTTCGAATTTTTAATGGGAATGTTGAATTTCTTTGATTTCTGATGTTTTAGGATCCAATTAGCTAGAGGAAAACGTTCACTCTTGATTATGTGAAGCTTAGGTAAGGTGAGGATACGATAATTCTATTTTATTTTCATTGAATTTGAGCTCTGAGTATTAAATTTGATATATATGTGTTATGAATATGTATTAGGTTGTGAATAAATAATTGGAGCTTGAAATTGTGAATACTGGAACTTGGAGGAAGCGGATTAGTTGAGGTTTTGAGGGCTGTGTTCTTTTAGAAAAATTATCTTGGAATAATACTTGGGAATCGACTAAGGTATGGTTTAGGTTTCTTGTATTTAATATATAATGTTCTGTAAAAACTTAGACTAGATGATCATAGGATAAGTTGGATTGCATGTGTATATTTGATACTTAGTATCTTGTTGATGAACATGATTGGTTTGGTGCTTGTTGATTAATTGGTGATTTGGTGAATTATTGATTTGAGGTATAACTATTGTGAAAGTTGTTTTGATAATGAGAAAGGTTATTTTGCGTTAAAAGCCTAGGATTTATGAACTACGATTCTTAGTTGAATTTTGGTTGTTGGATTTGAATATTGTATGAGTATAATTTTTTATTTGAGGTAGATTTATTGTGGTGATTGTTATGATGATGAGGAAGGGTATGTTAAATTGAAAAGAATGCAGGTTTGGACCCGAAAAGGGTGGCAAAGTCCGAGTTTTAGAGGAGATGCTGCCGAAGTTTTATAAAAATTAGAGATTTTGTTTATATGATTATTTAAAAAGATTTAGATTCAAAGGTTATATGGTTGGATTTTGAGTTATTAAGAAAATGAGCATGTTTTAAGTTTGATTCATTTGGAAAAGAATGAATTATGTTTTGAATTGGAACTATTGATGGACGGAATGGGAGGTGTGATAATGAAGGAATAGGGATTGAATATGATTGACGTATAATGATGAATGAGATGCGATTGAGAATGATGTGGATGTTGATGAATTATAATTGAATTATTTATATGGCTTATGAATTTGAATAATCTGAGATACGAGATTCCCTGGATTAAGTGTTGTGGCTTGCCACCACGTGTACCAGGTTGAAAACTCGATACTCTGTTGATCCTACGACGTAAGTGTGACCGGGAACTATATAAATTCCCGGGAATGTTACCCCCATTAAGCAATATTGATTATTTGAGAAAAATCTATGCATAGACTCTTGGGGATGCACGTCGAGGGACAGTCTAAGGACAATTCAGACTTGTCGGGTTAGCTGGATAACCGACAGGAGCCTCATCAGCCATAGGACAGGCATGCAACATATGCATATTACTTGAATTACTTGCTTGTGCTTTAATTGGGTGTGCCTATCTGTATTTGCCATGCTAAATGTGTATTTGTTACCTGCAGTAGTTGTAACCTTCTTGTGTTTGCCTTTATCTGTCTATTTGTTTGTGAAAATGCATGATGGAGTTGGAGGTATGGAGGGATGGCAGTATAGGACTTAGATTTAAGGTTAAGTTAAGTTAGGTTTAAATATTCTTAGAAAACCACCTTTTATGGCTTCTGTTTAATATTTTAAGCTCTATAATCTGAGTGTCGGCGTTCTAGGATTGTCTCTGGCATTCCCAGGACCTTATATATTATGTGTGTGGCACCTTTACCATACTGAGAACCTCCGGTTCTCATTCCATACTATGTTGTTGTTTTTCAGATGCAGGTCGAGAGACATCTCATTAGGCGTCTTGACTCTTGAAGCGGAGTGGTTACTGGGTAGTTTTACTGTACAGTGATGTATATATGTGTATTTAGTTTTCTCTCCGCATAACTTGTTCTTTTTTATTCTTTTAGAGGTTTATGGAGAGACAGGATTGTGTATATGAACTTTTGGGTTTTGGATATGTATATATATGTATATATGTGTGTATGTTCTCTGGCCAGTCTTGACTTCGCAGGCTGAGTCAGGAGCTCGTTATTTTGTATCATTGACTCTCTGTTCCTGTTTTGGGTTACTTTACACTTGACAGCTGTAGCTTTCTTAGCACGCAAGTTAACTCATTTCTCGAGCGTTGTGCTTTTATTTTGCGATTTTTATTTCCCCTTTTCTTCAAGGCTCCTAGCATATTACAATCTTTCTACTATTATATGTACACATTTTATTTTAGAGGTCGTAATACCACACCACCTCTGTTTTACGGCTTAAGCGTAAAGCTTTGTGTGGTAGGGTGTTACAGTACGCATGTCAGATTTGGTCCACACTTGAAGAATACTTTGCAACACGAACAAAAACAAGAATCAAACAATTAAAAACTCAGCTAAGAACGCTCAAGAAGCACGGGTCAACAGTAATTGAGTATATGTCAAAGATCAATCAAGTGACAGATTCACTAAAAGCACTAGGTGCACCTCTCTCAAGAGAAGAATATATCGAATCGGCATTGGCAGGTCTTGGAGAAGAGTACAACACGTTACCGTTGCGATGACAAGGATAGATCATACCACCGAAAGCGAGTTTGAAACACAACTCTTGACTCAAGAAGAGTTAATTGAGAGGTTCAGAAAAATTGAGCTAGGTTCAATACAAGCAAACATTGCTCAAAATGGTGAGACTCAAAATGCAGCTCAAAGGAGAAACTATAGCAATCACAGCGGCAGAGGCAGTGGCTTCTGAAGCTCCAGAGGCAGAGGCCAATTCAGAGGAGGACAGTCCTCATGGTAGCAAGGAAGTATACCACATTGTCAACTCTGTGGCAAATTCGGCCACATAGTCGTCCAATTCTACTATCGCTTCGATCAGGACTTTATGAACCCTCACCTCCAACCCTTAAACATAGCTTAACCACCATCCCTTGCCTTTCACAACAACTCAAGCCCAAACACCCTCAGCAGCAACAACAATTTCCAACCACACTACAACCTACTCATCCCATTCCTCAGGCCCTTCTAACAATGCCTTCAGCAGTACCAGACACGGCATGGTACCCAGACTCGGGAGTCTCTCATCACATCACATATGATCCAAGACACCTAACCACGGGAACAAATTATGAGGGTACAGAACAGGTCTTTGAAGGTAATGGCCAAGGTATGAAAATTAAGCATATTGGAAGTACATTGATGGATGCATCATTATCAAATAAACCCTTTCAATTACAAAACCTGCTCCATGTCCTTAACATATCCAAAAACTTAGTAAGTGTAGCCAATTTTGCATTAGATAACTGTGTGTATTTTGAATTCTGACCTTACTTGTGCAATGTGAAATGCCAAATCTCGAAGAGAATGCTTCTTCAAGGACTGCTTAAAGAAGGCCTATACAAAATTGAGGGAGTTCAAATTGTTCCAAGAACCCTCAGCCTCATTAATCACAGTACCCCAACCTGCTACAATACAATTACCTTCCCTTACACAAAAGAAAACCACACAACCAATCCCTCTATTACACAAGCCACCAAACCTTACCCACTCATGCCCCCCACATTATCACCCATATCAGTACCTACTGTTGCAAAAAAAATCAAAAGAAAACACTTTCCTTCACACTAATACAATCCACACAACCAATCCTTCCATCCTAGTTATGACACATTCCCAAACCACCAATTCCAACCCCCTTACCCCTCTCAAATTCTCATCCATACCAGCAACTATTACACCAGAAAAACTAAATAAAGTCACAATTACCCACACCAACCCACAACCAACACCAAAACTAACACAGCCACAAGACAAACCATCAAACAATCACAGTCCAGTTCAACAAGCAAGAAAAGAAACAGAATCACACTTTCCTAGTGATATGTCTCCAAATAGTATAAATGTAAATAAACTAGCTAGGGATGCAAATGTCTTAGAAGCAAGTGTACTATTAGCTTGTAAGAATTTAAGTCCTATTGCACAATTGTGGCACAGAAAATTGGGCCACCCATCTGAAAAAGTCACCTCTATTGTAATGAAACAGTGTAATGTCACTGACAACAATCCCAGCAATAAAAATAGTTTTGAAACCTCATTGTGTCATGCTTGTTGTACTAGCAAAATTCATCAATTATCTCACTTTGATTCACATACCAGCTATGCACCTTTAGATCTAATCTTCTCTGACCTTTGGGGACCTGCACCCGTGTATAGTAGAACTGGCTGCAGGTACTACATCTGCTTCATCGATGCAAGCACAAGATATTCCAGCATCTACCTGCTACAGACAAAAGGACAAGCTTTTGATGCATTCCAAAAGTACAAGGCAGCAATGGAACTCAAAATAGGACTAAAGATAAAAGCCTTGCAAACTGACAATGGAAAGAAATACCTCTTTACAGCCTTCACCCAATACCTTGAAACTAATGGCATCCAACACAGACTCACCTACCCTTACTCCCACCAACAAAATAGAAAAGTAGAAAGAAAGCACAGACACATCACAGAAACTACCCTAACCCTCTTAGCCCAAGCAACCCTTCCCTTAACCTTTTAGGGTGAAGCATCCTTCTCAGCCACCTACCTCATCAATTTACTACCAAATCCAAAGTTGAATAACATTTCTCCGTATGAAGCTCTCACCAAAATTAAACCCGACTATAGCTTTCTTAGACCTTTTGGATGTACCTGTTACCCTCTCCTAAAACCCTACAACCAAACCAAATTCAACCACAGATCCCAAAAATGTATCTTTCTTGGCTATGCCCCAAACCACAAGGGATATATCTGTCTTTCTCCAACTGGCAGAGAATACACCTCAAGGGATGTCATCTTCAATGAACATGAGTTTTTCTACAACCAACTCTTCCCCTCTCAAACCAACCCGAGCCTAGCTTCCCCTCCAACCCAAACCTCCCTACCCCTGGTCTATCTACCCCTAGCTGGCACTCCAGCACCACTACCAACTCACACTATCCCACAACCTCCCCTCCCCACCTCAACCCAACCCCCCAGCCCTCCTTTACCTTTGCATTCATCACATGATACATCCAATATAATTAATATAATACCTGAATCATTATCTACTTTACCTGTCTCTTTGCCTGATAATTTTGTTTCTAACACTACTGCTGCTAATGTCTCTGCTAGTGCCTCCTCTGCTTCTCTAGGTGCTCTCCAGCCTGCCCGCATTGAAATTGTACTGCCATTCCCCCCTCCTCCTCCTGCTGTCGTTAACCAGCATCCGATGCAGACTCGCAGCAAAATAGGAAGCCTCAAACCCAGAACCTATGTAGCAGTGCTCGCCACCCCTGTCTCTAATCTCACTAATCACCTCACCCATTCTCTGCCTCAGTATGTCTAACAAGCTCTAGCCACTCCCCATTGGAAGCAAGCTATGCAAAAAGAGTATAGCGCTCTAATGCACAATAGCACCTGGCAACTAGTTCCCCAGCCCCCACCACACACTGCAACAGTGATTGGCTCCAAGTGGGTGTTCCGGATCAAGAAGCACCCAGATGGCACCATTCAGAAATACAAGGCCCGACTCGTTGCAAAGGGCTTCCACCAGCAAGAAAGGGTTAACTATGACCAAGTGTTCAGCCCCGTTGTCCGTCCGCCCACAGTCCGGGTCATGCTCAGCCTAGCACTCTCCAAGGGGTGGCCCATTTGGCAGTTCGACTTCAACAATGCGTTCCTAAATGGCGACTTATAGGAGATCGTTTTCATGTCTCAACCCGAAGGATTCATTTCTTTTGCTCAACCCCATCATGTCTGCAAGCTACAGAAATCCTTATATGGCCTGAAGCAAGCCCCCCGTGCATGGTTCACTAAATTGAAGGAAACCCTAAATCGATTTGGCTTCACCAAAACCAAATCGGATACCTCACTCTTCACCAGATTCTCGCACTCCTCTGTCGTCTACGTCTTGGTGTATGTGGACGATATTCTGGTTACTTGGTCATCCCAAGTTGAAATCTCTGACCTAATTGTGCAACTGAATGCGGTGTTTGCACTCAAGAATTTAGGGGAAATGAGCTACTTTTTGGGTATTGAAGCTGTGAAATTCAATGACAGTGACATACTCCTATACCAAACCAAGTACATTAAGGACCTCCTTACCAAAGCGGGAATGCGCGACGCCAAAGCCGTACCAACACGCATGGTCTCCAATCTCAAGCTATCAGCTCATGGTGATGATGTCCACCACAACCCAGCGCTGCACAGATTCATAGTTGGTGGCTTCCAATATGCCACAATCACCAGACCCGAAATCACCTTTGCCATGAACAAAGTCTCTCAGTTTATGCACACCCCTTTGGAAAGCCACTGAAAAGCAGTTAAGTGTATCCTACCATACCTGGCAGGAACAATAGACTTTTGCCTAAGGTTTCAAAGAACTAATGAATGTCGAACCTATGGCTTCAGTGATTCAGATTGGGGCAGTGACATTGATGACAGAAAATCTACCAGTGGATTCTATGTCTTCCTAGGTCCAAACCTGGTCTCATGGTCAAGCAGAAAGAAAAATGTAGTCTCAAGAAGCTCCACAGAGGCAGAGTATCGAGGGCTAGCTGCAGGCTTGACTGAAATCCTCTGGATCCAAAACTTGATGAGTGAAATAAAAATTCCATGCTCCACCACACCAAATTTCTACTGTGACAGCCAAAGTGCAGTTCTAATGGCTGCAAACCCAGTTTTGCATAGCAAGAGCAAACATTTTGAACTTGACCTGTATTTTGTAAGAGATCATGTAGCACAAAAGAAGGTTAACATATTGCACATCCCCTCTCAAGACCAAATAGTTGATAACTTCACCAAACCCACCTTCAGTCTCAACTTCCTCAAATTCAGATCCAAACTCAGAGTTACACAACGAGTGCCAGCCAACAACAATTCTAACAAGAGCATCATCTTCAAAGAAAATCCTAAGGAACAAAGTAGTAGGGTTGATGTCAGCAGTAAAGCCAAGGCAAGCTGCAATTGAGTGACAGCTAGGAAGTTAGTTACAAATAGAACTTACAAGAAGTCTCTAGAACAAGTTAGTTACTCTATTAGTTAGCTAAGACAGTTACATCACTAACTATATATATCAATGACAGCTATAAAAGAAGACTAAGCAAAATTCATTTTCTTCACTTCACAAAATATTTCAGATTGACTTTTTTCTCTTTCTCTTTGCCTTCTCTCTGTTCTTCACCTTATCTTTAACTCTGGCCTGATACCTCACACAGAATTCAGTTCATAATCAATTGAACAATGTGATTTTTCTCATATATATTTAAGGCAGTATATTAAAGAGTCATCTATATATGTACATAAAAATAAATGAATATTGAATTAGTATATGTTTAGACTAAAGTTTGTAAAACAAGATTTATATCAAATTGATTTTTTAAATTTGATTTTGATGAAAAACAAGTTAGTATTGATATGATTTATGTTTGATAATTTTTATATGAAAATAGATTATAATAAAATGAATGTTATTTAAATTATATTATTTAAAGTTATGTTTAGATAAAATTACTAAAAAAAGATATGAATTTATATTATTCAAAATCACATTTTTTTCAACATTTTGTTAGTTATAATTTTTTTGAAAATAACTTAAATTTATGTGTTGAAATTTAATATTCTTTTAGTCAAAATTTTTCAATACTCTTTTTGAATACTCCTTTTTTTTATTTAATTTGTTCTTGTTAATAAGATTAATAATTCATATTATAAAAAATTAACAACGATAAACAAAGTATATTTTAATTCAAGAATTCAATATAAAAGCTATACAAAATCAAACAAAAAATAACAAAGAAAAGTTTCATAAAAAATTTTTTGTATTAGTAAAAATGATTAAAAATTTTATATAAATAATGAGTACTAAAAATTCCATAAAAGAAATAACAATATACATTACATAAGAAGGAAGGACAAAGTTGACAAAATAATAAATTTCTTTAATTATAACTTTTAAATATAAAAGTTACAATTTGTTGTTTTAAGTAAACAGAAATTGAAGTATAGAATTACATTTGTGTTTTAAAAGAAAAAAAAAACAAAACAAAATATTGAGACTTTTTAGAGAATTAAACTTGTATCTGTGACCTAAATGCTAAATAACCAAACACATTAAACGTGTATATGTAACCCAAATGATAAATAACCACATACACCCGTAGTTGTTGTGCGCTTAATTAATCATTATTTCTAAATATTGTGTTGAGAAGATTTTTTTTTTTTAAGGTTAGGAGTGTAACTCGAATTCGCGATCTTTAGGTAAATATGAGGAAATTATACTATTTGAACTATAATTCATCTGTTAAAAAGCATTATTACTACTAATAAACTATTAATGATTCATAAAACCTCTCAACTTTGTTGCCCATAAAAATTATATATTATTCCATATTCAAGCTAAGCTTAATTAGTTTGCAAATTAAAGTTCATAATAATTAACATGATCGGATTAATTCATAGTCTCATTGGAAGTAATAACAATTTCTTGGAAAATGGGCGTAATGGGTGTTGAAAATCAATTCCATAATCTGCAAAGAGCCAAAAGAATACAATTAAAGGAAAATAAAATGGGCAAATTAAAGCAAGCTGTGTTTGGCAGTTATGTTATTGTCAGTGACACATTCCATTTGCCCAATTATGATTGTTGTTCTCATTGGAATTGAATAGTAACTCTTCATCATTAAACTTGAAAGAAACTGAATAAGAAACTACGAGGAAGCTAATAAGGTACTGTTGTCATTTCGTACAATCTAGAAAATCAATTAAATAAATTCATATGTATGTGCCGCCTTCAAATCCAATTTGATCATGAACCAGCTAATAAAACCCTTCACAGTTACATACAAAGAGACATTTGGTTTTGATTTGTATAGATTTCTTTCTCTTCAAGATAACCAATAGTTTTATACGGTCGAAAAATTATTCTCTTTGATTTGATTATATAGGATATATATGTACATTGATGATATATAAAAAATATTAAAAAAATTGTCAAAAATTATTATTTTTTATTTTATTTATTATATATATAAATATTAAATAAAATAAATTTAAATTATTTTAATGAATTATTTATATATATATCTTAATTAGTTGGATTATATTGGAGTTATTGAGTTTAAACTTTGAATGAACTAAGACCGAGTCATTTAGTGATTTAATTGATGAGTTTAGTCATTACTTTATATGATGACATGTATACGTAAGCATCGAATCGAAAATAGGTTAAACCCTAACTACTAGCTACTACACTATCGATGGATGATGCTAATAATAAGTTCACAATATCACATGTCTCTTCCTTTTGAAGTAGGGCTAGAAAGCTCACGCAACTTGAATTCAAGTATATTACTAGCTAGCATTAACCTAAATATATATATCAAGAATCAACAATTGTTTTCAAATAGGGAATATGAAAATGACATTTATAGAGATACTTCAACGCGTTTTTCTGTTTTCATGTTCACACTCGTTATATAATGTATAAAATAATATCATATACCCTCCAACCCATTTTTCATCACTTGAGTGTATAATATATATTGGGGGAATATCTCCGTATATTATAAATAAGAATTGCGCCGCAAAAAATGTGATCATGCAAAACTAATTAATTAAAATTAAAGGGTAAAATGCTCACACTTTTTTAATTAATCTTTTTATCCACATACGTAATTTATTATTTGTTTATAAGTGCTAATAATAATCACTTCAATAAACCAAAGTTTACTTGTAGTTCAATATCATTTGGAGACATGACTTAGTTTTTACAAGTGTTAAAAATAAATAACTACTCTTATTTATTTTTGAGATTATTTTTAAAATTAAATTGTTAGCTATATATAGTCCCATTAAATTCTATTATGATCCTTCCATTGCTATGTTTGAAAATTAGTTTCAACTTTCAAGGGCATCATGTATGAATAGACCAAAATGATGTACATGCCAAAGAAGGAAAAAGTAAATCAAAGTACTATCTCACTTCTGTTTTGCCAAAATAGAAAAGCGCACACATAAAATTAAAGCAAGTTAGTTGATAAATGATAACTATGACACAAAGAATAAAAGAATGAAAACAATCAAAACGCATTCTTAACATTGTGCTTGGTTACAATTATAAGTAAACGAGAATCAGTCACATTGACGCGGCAAGAAAATTGAAGAAAGTTATGATAAAGGAAAAACTACCCCATAATGAAAAAAACATAAGCACAGCAAAAACGCTTGTAAATAATTAATTTGAACAAGTATATGTTTTATGAACTCTATATAACAAGCTCAAAATAATTATAATAGTATATTTTATTTTTTTATAATTATCATGTATATAGTTGTGAAAAATAATTATATATGAAATAAAATTATATACACAAATTAAATATTAAAAATATTTAAAAATGTGAAGTGATTAATATTTTTTATATTTAAATTTAAAAAAAATTGTCGGCACTAATAAAGTATATCCCAAGACAAATCAGAAGCCATAAAAGTAATTAAATAAAAAATAGGGTGAAGGTGTAATTTAAAGAAACCCAAGATAAAGAGCCGGCCAAATGAAAATCTCATGAGAAAACGCCAAAAAAAAATATGCACACCCTCTTTTAATATAATAATCATATTAGTGTAACTAAAATTAATTATTAATATAAGATATATTATATATTTATTTATAAATATATAATAACTCATTTTAATAGTTGATTTTTATGTATAAATATTATTTTTTGTTAATATTAATATATAAAACCAGACATTATAGAGAGAAAAAGCACTAACGCCACATAGACTCATTCAGTCCTTTTCTTCTTGTCTCTAATTGAAACGTCTCTTACGTTACATTGTCCGTTTCCTCAATATATATATAAAACCCTTTTCCATCTTCAATTCTTACTAAGTATATATCATCACAAATTAAACTTGGTTGTGAATTGTGAGAAAAAAGAAACAATAAGCATGAATTCATCAGAAGTTGAAGAAGAAGAAGAAGCACAAGATCATCATGGAAGCAAAAAGTCTTATGATTGCACATTCTGCAGAAGAGGCTTCACAAATGCTCAAGCTTTAGGGGGTCACATGAATATTCATAGAAAAGATAGGGCCAAGAACAAGCCTCATCTTCTTCATCACTCACCAAGTACTAGCAACAATAATCATCAAGTGGGAGAATTCATGTCCCTAAAATTCTCATCATCATCAACCCATGCTTACTCTTACTCCGCTTTCGATTCTCAAAGGACCTATGACAACATGTATTTTCATCCACCTCCACCACCACCACCTAATGATTATCAAATTAGGAACCATCAGCAACATGAACCACCATTTCAATTAGATCAATTTCATCATCAGCCTATGATGAATCTCAAGAATCAAGAGCTTCAAGGTGCCAATTTGAGTCTACAAATTTGCCCTACTAGTGATGATGAACATGTTATTAGAAGAAGAATTCACCAGCAAGATAGTGATGAAGTGGACTTGGAACTCAGACTCGGCCACCATGATCCATAATTCTCAATCACAAACTCAAACCTAATAATGAAGGTATGTATACCTTAACATTTCTTTTCTTTTTTTTTTCTTTTCAACATGTCATTATATTATGTATGTGAAGAGAACATATATACGAATCTTAATTTCACAATAGTACCCCTAAGCACATATTAAATTTTGATTAATTACACTATTTATGGACATTAAATTTTGGGCCAACTTTATATTCTCCTAATTAAGACATGTATGAATATAAGCAGAAGAATTGGATGGCATATTGTAAATGAAGCCCAGAATGGTGAACTGATCAATGAAGTATATCAGAACTAATTAACTATGAGGTACATAATAAATTGTATTATTATTATTATTTAAGAATTAGTAGCATATAGAAGGCTGGGTTATGTTAATGCCTAACCTTTATTTTCATTGTATCAGCAGATATTAACCTAGCTAGGTTTTCTTCTTTCATTTGGCTTGCAATTAGCATATATATATATGGATGGATGTTTTAGATTCTTATTATCAATGTATATAACAGTACTATATTAAATTAAAGATCTTCTATGACTAGTAGAACTTTATGATTAATCCTTTTGCTTACTCATTTTAGGTTTTAACTTGACTTTAAATTACCTATAATTTTATTTCTTGGTTTTGTTCATTTTATGGATCCAATTATGATTGATTCACATTGTTTTATCTTTCAAAAGATTGTTTCTGATTTAAAGCACAGTTAAGATACTATTGTCTCATATACTCTCATGTCAAATTCTATAACCAAGTATATACATGAATCAGATGACAGACAGAAAACACATGCTATATCACTGTCATTGGCTATAGACCTGCATTTATCACGATACAAATGAAACGGCTCAAGAATTTTGATTTGAAAATTAAATATAATATATAGTAATGGAAATATTTCAAATGTGTCATACTCTCGGCTACTCTAATGATTTTAGTTATTAATCTCAATTATGAATATATTTTATAATTAAAATCAATGATTAAATTTAATTTTATGATTGAGATTAATAATTAAAAATACTAAAACATCTAAAATTATAGTATATTTAAAATATTTTCTAGTTAAAACTTAAAACTAAAGATAGAATGTCATAACCCCCTCTCTCTCTCTCTCACACACACACATATATATAAAAGAAGTGAAAGGTCATTTAAATGCTACTAGCTAGTTTCATGCTATAGTTTCATGAAAAAATATTTGTAACACTACTAAAAATATTATTTTTAGTATTTATTTATTTTATTTTTAACGATAATAAAAATAACTACTAATATATTTATCAGTGTTTAAATATTAGTTGTCTTATGATTTATCACTAAAAAAATTTAACAATAATTATATAATTACTAATAAAAATTTTATTAATAACCACAAAAAATATATAATAATAATAATAATAATAATAATAATAAATATATAATTACTATAAAAACTTAAATTCAGCATGTTATTGTCACTAAAAATTTACTAACAAAAATCATTTATGATACATATAGTGCTTATATATAGATCATATATGATACATTGTTGCCATTCTTTAAATTTAGGTTGTCCACTAGGCTACTAAATGAAAAAGAAAGAAAAAATTATCATGAGAAAAAAGTAGAACAGGGAAGAAAGAGCTAGGATGGGGAATCGGATGGTTAAAATGATGAATACAATCCGGTAAAAATAAAAACGAGATCAGAATCACATGGGCCATTATGGCTTAGCTTGTTACTCAATTTTTTTCCGGTAAAATAACATGGACAACTTGCTTAAAAGATATAGAAACAAAAAAAAAAGTTAAAATGGTAATACTTATGACATGATTTTGATACTATTCACGGCTAATAATAAGGATAGAGAACTTCAATAATTGTGTACATCATTTTTATTTGAAAAATGCTATTTATACACCAAAATCAGCTACTAAAATCAGCCACCAAAATATTTGTGTATAAATACATATGTGGTTTAATTTATTTTTATAATGTATTTGTATTCCAGCATATATTTTATATTTGTGGCTGATTTTGGTGGCTAATTTTAGTGCACACGTAGCATAACCTTTAAATTTTATGGCTACTTTTGGTGTATGAAGGTAAAAAGAAGAGAAAAAATAATTAAGTGTGTTGTTTCTTTTATAACTAAGATAAAACAAGAAATTCTATCCAACAAATTATAAAAATTTACCGTTACCCTCAGCTTGTCTTCTCAAGTCTCGTCACTTATTTACTCTCTGAATTAAACCTTGTTTCTGTTAATGATTTGCGTCTACAATGGTACGGATGATGAACATCAAAATGCTCTTGTTATTATATAGTCTGAATTGAACTCCAGTATTTGGCCACGATTCAAACGAGGATTTAACAACTTTTGCCAAAACAACTTTGATTTTTTTTTTTTTTTGAAAATTAAGGAGAGAAAACTTCAGACGATTAGTTAACGGTTTGCTTCATTAATTATTTTTCAGAATTTAATTTTAAAATACTATCATCATAAAATAATTTTACACGTGCATTCAATTACGTAAAGTCATATCAGTAAAAATAATTACTTTTATATGGCTGATTTTTGGCTGTTTTTTACTGATTTTCTTTGGTTACCAAACATTTTCGCAGTAAAAATAACTACTTTTATATTAACCGTATGAATGGTCATAAAAAAGAACGGATATAATCTGTGTAAAATATCTTATACTGTCAGTGCATCAAAATTAATCTCAACCACACATATATTTATACACAAATATATTATTAGTGGCCAATTTTAGTGAGTAATTTTAGTGTACCAATATTATTTTTGAATATTCCAATATGTTAAAATTTTTCTCAGTGAATTTCGATTGATTGTCAAATATGTCTTTGTCATTAAATGTATATAAGTTATAAAGTGATTAAGTAATCTACTTTATGTTTTAGATGGTTATTATACATTATTAGACTTGATCAATATACATAATAATAATAAGATAAGATAATAGTATAACATGCTTAATTGTAATTTGAGTTTTTTTATCAATATACATATATTATAAGAAAAAGATTCACGTTTTTACTTAATTTTTTTTAATTATTATTGAATACTTCCGGAAAATTAAACATAAGATATGTTCTTAAATACTAAACTCTTATATAAATATTATCCTTCAACCATTTAGTTTTACTGTAATTATAAACTCCAGAGATATCATATATAATTATCTCTTTTGATTATGTTCCAAATTTTTAGTATTAGATCTGGAATGTCTGTCACAATAGTCCAGCTGTGATATCACTAATACAAAACTAGGACTTCTCTTCTGCTATGATTTTTAATAACCATTTGAACATATAAATAACAAACATGCATACGTGCATGTATATGTCATGTGGACTGTTAGTTAGTTGTTAGAATAAAAAAGCATTACTGAAATTGAATGTTGTTTACAAGATTTCCGCGAGTCTCAATCTCTAAAGCTTTGTTATTACTTAGATGGTTCTCATTTAAGTTAACTGCAAGTAGTTAGAGTTAGTTACTATAATAGTTGGAAGTTGGAATCGTTTTTCTGTTAGTTACACTTTTTTGGAGATAATCGTTTTTGAATGCTTAGGCCACATTTATAAGAGTTGCCTCGGGCAAAAGTGTGCCTGCAGGTAGCTAGCTCTTTACAATTTGCATGATGTATGTTGGATGGTTGGCTTAGTATACTTTTCCAGTAATAAAACAAAAGTTACTTGCATTAAATGTAGCTGCATATGTATACGAGGTTCACTTGGGTTGCATCCAACATGTTCCAGTAGAAAACGTTTTCTAAGCGCATACATCAAGTATGTGCATTGTGTGGTTGAATAAGGTTGAAGGTGATTGTCTCGTCCTTAAGAGCAGCAGCAACAACAACTTTCTGGCGAGGCAGGGGCAGAACGGGAACATCATAGTATCAAGGAAGCAGAGCATCAGCAACACAGCAAAGCTAGGACAACAATGCAGACAACCAAATTCCTGAAAGATTCATACACTAAATAAAATAATTCTAAAAGTTGAAAAATGATATTGTTAGAGTATAATTAAAATCAATTCAGTTTGATAGGCTGATGGAAAATAAAACACATATACATATATATATATATATACAGTACATCTGTGTTTATTCGGATTGGTATCTTTTATATTTGATTCTTATAATTTTTTTATTTTTTAAATAACACATTATATTTTTTCATTAAAGAAAATTAGTCTTCTTTTTCATTTTTGATGCGAAAAAAAAAATTATAAGAATCAAATATAAAAGATACGAATTCGAACACACACAAATACTATATTAGAGTATAATTAGAATTAATTAGATCAATTAATAAATATTTAAATATATTAAATAATACTAATTGATTCTAATTATACTTTAGCAAATATAAAACTTTCAAAAGATAGTATTATTTTTTTTTTTTTTTGGTATTTAAAGATAGTATTATTTTGATAAAACAACAAAATAATGTATATTTACGGAAGGGAGGAAGAATATTCGGTAAGCGGATGCAAATGGGAGGCAGAATATTGGGTAAAAATATGAGAGTGGCTGATTGGCCCAAGAAAAAAAAATGGGCTCAGCACCACTAAAGATGATGGTGAAGAGAAACAAATTGGTCTCTGCTCAATTCAAATAACCAACTCGTCACCTTAATGTAACGGCTAAGCATTTTTTGTTTCGAGTTGACCGTTGCAATGATGGAAGAGCCACCTTGTCTCACAAAAAATAGAATTAGAGACTAAAGTGGTTTTTTTTAATTAAAAATATTATTTATATACCAAAATTAGCTATCAAAATTAATCAATAATATATTTGTAGTTTAATTTATTTTTAGTGTATATTTATATTTTAATATATATTTTATATTAATGACTAATTTTAGTGGCTGATTTTGATGTACACATAACATAATTAATTTTTTATATAAGAAATCGCATTGATTTTCTTAAAAATGGACAAAGATGGAGATGGGTCTTATTTCAAAATTTATCTGCATACACAAATATTATATAAAAAACCTTAAGATTCTAATTCTAAGCCAGACCTAGTACGAAATATTAGAAAAGATTAAAAGAAAAAAAATGGAGTTAGACTTTTTTATTCCAAAAGATCATAATGGCCCAGTCATATGTTTGTTTTCCTTCATACTAAGCATATATCTGGAAAGCCCATTTATGGAGAACAGAAACAGATGTGGTAATAAACTAATTGCATCTGGTGATTTCAATTTTATAATTCAAAAAAGAGCCGTTGTAAAAGTCACTCTCCGTACAGTTTTCGTTTTCTTGAGTTGTGACCACCGTGATGAGCGCGGTGAAGGGAGCCCAAAAAGGCATCCTCATGAGCGCCAGCCCACTGCAGAAGAACAAAATCAGCTGAACAGGAGTATAAAGAAGGTCAGAAAGGATGGAGAGAGATTCACAGGAACTCAGATCTTAGTTCCAAGAGAAAAAGAATGGATGATAGACAACCCAGGTGCTGAGAATAGTTTGAGGACTAGAAAAATCTTTGTTCAAATGGTCAAGGGAGGTCCTGCAGAACATCATATGGAAGAAGATGAGCTTGAGGCAGAGGAGGAAGAAGAAGACTACAGAAGAAAGGAACCAGAGACAGAGCAACACAAACAAAAAGAAGACAATATTAACGACAAAATCAACTCAGAGGGGATAAGAGTTGAAAAGGTAGAAGAAGGTTTATATAATATTGTTATAAGTGAGACTTTTGAGAGGAGACTATGAAGCCCTGGTGGAATACAATAATAGTAAAGCTTCTAGGAAGGAAAGTGGGATATGCAGCTATCAAAAGAAGACTTGAGAGTATGTGGAGCAAGAAAGGTACCATAGATGTCATTGACCTTAGCAATGATTTCTATTTAGTAAAATTTTATGCTAGTGAAGACATTGATTATGCTCTGTTGGAAGGTCCTTGGAAGATATTCGACCACTGAACGATTAAATTCTTGCCAGTAAATAAATTCACAAATAAATTCGCGTTGTAGGTATAGTTTCTAAACTGACAGAAAATCCTTTTGTACAAAAATTTGGTTGTCACAAGTAACAAAACCAAATAAGATTTATAACCGAAGTATTCAAACATTGGGTCGTCTTCTCAAGGAATTGCAGGGAGCTATGATTTATTATTGGTTATGGAAAAGTATCGTTGGGTTTTTGAAATAAGGAACAAGTAATTTAAATTGGCAAGAAATTAAATTAATAACTAGAAAAACTCTTGGCAAGGTATGAGAACTGGAAATCCCATCATAGTTATCCTTATCAGGTGTGATGAGAATTATTATTGCTCCCACTTAGTTAACCCTTACTAAATAAAGGAAAGTCAAGTGGACCAATCAATTTGATCCTCAAGTCTTAGTCAACTCCTGTGGAAAGATTAGCTTTAGAGCGATCCAAATCAATCAGTAATTTTCAATTTTCATTCAACTGCTGAGTTTGATAACTCAAGTGTCACCAATTACTTAACCAAAGTCAAAAGGGGAAAATCTAAATTATTTATATCATAAATAGAAGGAACAATCTTAAATCTGAAATACCTTAAATTGCATTAAATAGAATATTCAAATCTAACATGAAAAGTTCATAAGCCAATTTGGCAACATAAGTAATTAACAAAGGGAAAGAAATAAACCAAAGTAATAGAATAAATAAAGGTAAAAGAGAACTAAATTAAAAGAACATTGAACCTGGAATTGAGAAGCAATCATAAAATTAAGAGAAATCCTAAATCTCTCTCCTCTCTCTCTCTCTCTAAAACTACATCTAAAACGTAAAATTATGAATAATGAACGTTGTATATGTTGTGTCTTGTTGTGTGTATGAATGGATTGATTCTCCCACTTTATAACCTCTAATCTGTATTTTCTGGGCTGAAAACTGGGTCAAAAACAGCCCAGAAATCACCCCCAGCGATTTCTAGTACGTACAAGTTGCTGCAAAGTCACGCGTCGCGTGATTCACGCGTGTGCGTCGCCTGGCTTCGGGGCAGCTATTGAAAATTATATATCGTTGTGAAGCCCCGGATGTTAGCTTTCCAACGCAACTGGAACCGCATCATTTGGACTTCTGTAGCTCAAGTTATGGTCGATTTAGTACCAAGAGGTCAGGCTGGATAGCTTTAGTAGTTCCTTCAGTTTCTTGTATTCCTTCCACTTTTGCATGTTTCCTTTCCATCTTCTAAGTCATTCCTGCCATGTAATCTCTGAAAACACTTAACACACATATCAAGGCATCAAATGGTAATAAGAGAGGATTAAACATAGGAAATTTAAAGCCAAAGAAGCATGTTTTCAATCATAGCACAAAATCAAGAAGGAAATTGTAAAACCATGCATTTTGAATGGATAAGTGTATGAAAGATTGATAAAATCCACTCAATTGAGCACAAGATAAACCGTAAAATAGTAGTTTATCAACCTCCCCACACTTAAACATTAGCATGTCCTCATGCTAAGCTCAAGAGAAGCTATAAGGGTGAAGAAGAATGGTAGAATATATGAAATGCAACCTATCTGTATGAATGCAGCTAAATGCAGAATGCTTTTTCCTACTTGGTTAAAAGTAAACAAATCTTTTAAGAACAAATATGAACTGGATTTCACTAATTCAAATCATAAAAATGAAGTACAAATAGACTTGCAAGAAGAAGATAGCTCATGAAAGCCGGGAACAAGGAATCGAGCATCGAACCCTCACTGGAAGTGTATGCACTCTAATCGCTCAGGTGTTTAAGGTTCGATTCTCTCAATTCTCTACTAATCTTGCTTTCTAAGACTTGCTCTTCATCTAACAATCAACAAAAATTTAATGCACAGATACACATATCAAGAGGTCTTTTAAGGGTTGTAATGGGGTTAGGGTCAATGTAGGATTGTATTTGGCCAAGTGGACTAAAATCTGAATCCTTAATTAACTTAAACTTTCCACCTAACTTAGACAATCCATGTAATCACAATACCACATCTAACTATCCATTAACCATGTTTTTCACATATTCATGCATCATAATTTTGAGTACAGTACATATGCATTGCTTTCACCATTTACTTTGGGGCATTTTGTCCCCTTTTACTTATTTGCTCTTTTTTTTCTTTTTCTCTCTTTTTTATTTTTTATTTGTTATTTTTTTTTGTTTATATATATGCCTATTTTTTTTTCTTTTGTTTTTCTCAATGCATATGATTAAATTATTGAATGCATGAACATGTCCTAAACATTTCTTTCACATTTTCATAAAGATATACAACACCCAATTCTTAAACCAAATGTTTCTAAACCCACTTTTCCCATACTTAATTTATGAGCACTCTCACTAGTCTAAGCTAACCAAGGATTCAAATTAAGGACATTATTGTTTTTCGCTTAGAGTTAATGATGTGCTAAAGTAAAAAATAAAGGGGTAAAATAGGCTCAAAATTGGTTTGCAAGGGATAATGAAAGGTAAGGCCGTATGGGTATGTAAGCTCAGTGAAACAAAGGGCCTCAATCATATAAGTGCATGTATACATCAAACCATAGAAATATAGAATTAAGCAAGACAAAGATCACAATTTTAGAGAGAAAAAACACACACCAAAAATAAAATATTGGTTGATAGAATGCAACCAATTCAAATAGGCTCAAAATCTCCCAGGTTTTGTGTGTCCGAACTCTAAACCATGTTCCAGTATAATATTCCTTCAAACAAGTTTAATAAAAAGTTTTAATTTAAATTAGTGAAATACTCTAAAAAGTTTCTTGAAAAAGTAAATATTACTTTAACCAAGTAGTGGTAAGATATGCACAAAATCAAACAAATATGCAATCAAACATGCAAATGCAACAATGAACTAACAAATAAAGTAATATATTGGTGTTGAGAAGAAAATAACTAACACATGGAGATCGGTATCGACCTCCCCACATTTAAAGATTGCACCGTCCTCGGTGCATGCAGAGATGTACAAGTGGATGGGTTGCTCCAACTGACGCTTTTCTCTCTAAGGAATATGTGTAGGAACTTGTTTGTCGCCCCATATAGAAGTTTCTCCCTTTTTTCTTCTTCGGTGGCCAGCCTGAAAGAAGAGAAAAAGAAGAACAGGAACCCAAAAATAATGATAGAAAACAAATAAAATATGAGTGGGTAATGCCAAATAATAAGAGTCTCAATTACATGGTAGCTACAACATGCAATGAGAAAATAGTAGAAGCATACGGCATATAAATAGTGCAAGAATTGCAACAAAGGAGAAGAGAGTGTGGGTAATGCAAGATAGTATAAGCTCATGTCAATGCAAAAGGAATACAAGTATCAGAAAAGATCAACATTGACTTAAATAATATTACCCAACAGTGGAAAACAAGTCATGAAGCACCAGAATAATTCAAGAAAAGATGCAATAGTTTGAATAAGAAAATTTTAACACCAATGGAAAAATAATAAATTTAGAAAAGAAAATAAAAATATGCACAAAATTAAAATGCAATGAATGAAAGTATTCAAATAAATTGAGTAAAATAGAATGAAAGTGAAGAAAGATGAGAAGTTAAAGAGATGAAGAAGAAAGAAAGTAAGAAAGAATGAAGAAATAAGTAGAAAAGATAGAAGAAAGAAGAAAGAATGATAATAGAAAGATAAGTAGGATTGGAGAAGAAAATATAGGAATTCTGGTGCTAATCTGGATAAACTGTGCGTCTCATGCGAGGCAGACGCGTGGGTTGGGCTATTTTCAAGTGACGCGGACGCGTCAAGGACGCGTTCGCGTGACCTGAAGTGTGCTATTGGCGCGAGAGCAGCCTCGCGCACGCACAACTCTCTATTTTAATGCGCACATTGCCAAAAATTGAATCGACGTGTGCGCGTGAGGGACGCGCACGCGTGGATGGCCTGGAGGGGAAAATGACGCGTTCACGTCAGGGACGCGCACGCCTGATGTTGCTTGTGCTCCTAGCACCATTCCAGCACCACACCATCACAACTTTCTTTCTAAACACATTTTTACGCCGATTTGTAGGGTCACGCGTACGCGTGGGTGACGCGATCGCGTGAATGGCATATTTTGAAAAACGATGCAGCCGCGTGGGGTACGCGGTCGCGTGATAGGGCTTGTGCTTCCAGCATCATTCCAGCCCCACTCCATCTTAACTTTCTGAAATACACCCTTTTACGTCAATTTTGCAGGGCCACGCGGTCGCGTGGGTGACGCAGTCACGTGGGAGGCTCTTTTTCAGAATGACGTGGTCGCGTAGGCATGTTTGTGCCTAAGGCACGCCTCCAGCCACGCTTTCGCGTGACTCTCTGCTTCTTTTCTTCTCGTGTCCAAGGCACCTATGACGCGGACGCGTCAGCGACGCGCAAGGGTCGCGTGCGATTTTTTTTATATAGTATGCAAATGCAAATGCAGGCTATATGCAGCTATATGCAGAGATTATGAGAAGAGTCATTAACAAAAATAAAAATAGAATAAAGTAAAATAAAACTAAGACTGAAACTGAACGATTATACCATAGTGGGTTGTCTCCCACCTAGCACTTTTAGTTATAGTCCTTAAGTTGGACATTTGGTGAGCTCCTTGTCATGGTGGCTTGTGCTTGAACTCGTCCTGAATCTTCCACCACTGCTTGGACCTCCAATAAGCTCTATCAATACCAAGTGAATTTCTCAAGCTTTGATGGAGTTCTTCACAAGCTTTGAGCTCCCAATTTTGATCCTCATGTATGCCTGGATCCCAAATCCTGTTTCTGCACCCGTCTTCAAGTGGAACATGATGATTCCATCTGGGTGGTAAGCAATCCGAATTCTCACTACGGCATCCAAATAGCTTCCTAGACCCATTCAATCGAGCTCTACACCAATCCTTGCACTTCAACTTGGAGTGTGCAACCATATTGAACCTTGCAGGGCAACTCCTACTACTAACCATTTCCCTCTTACTCTTAATGCCACAAAGAGCTCTAAGTTGACCATCTGTCTCAAGTAAACCATATTCAAGTGGGATGAGAAAGCTAAGGGATATAACTTTTACCCACTTGAATGTTGTAAAGGATGATGGTGACTTAGGCGGAGAGGTCTCCAACAACTTTGGCAAGGTGATTGCAAGCTCCACTCCCTTGTGCTCTTCTTTGACAACTTCCACCTCTTTGCAGGCTTCTTCAATTTCAACCTCTTCCTCTTGGTAGCTTTCTTCCAATTCAATCTCTTCTTCATTGTTCACCAAGGACATGGGAGGTTGTGCTTTTTCTTCTTTGATCTCCATATCTAGTCCAATGGGAGAGGATTCAAATATAGACAAGAATTCATTAATGATTGAATCC
The DNA here is from genome assembly GCF_003086295.3 of Arachis hypogaea. Classification (NCBI taxonomy): domain Eukaryota; kingdom Viridiplantae; phylum Streptophyta; class Magnoliopsida; order Fabales; family Fabaceae; genus Arachis; species Arachis hypogaea. The sequence goes on along the minus strand of NC_092054.1, from coordinate 125,154,506 downwards.
ATCTCTTGATCACATCCCCTTCAAAGTCTTCAATCATGATATATCTTGGAGGTTGTACACCCTCCTCAACATTAATTTCAAACATCTTGGAAGGAGGCTCTAGGACTTGACTTTCCCATGGAGGTTCAGCATTTCCTAAGTCTTCAACCGCTTCTTCCTCTTCAATAATTATGGCTTCCTCCAGTTGTTCTAGTACAAAATCAAACTCCTCCTTGATGTCTTCCACTTCATGACAATTTTTCTCAAGGGTGATGGTGCATGGATGTTCTTCCATAAAGGGTGGTGGTGCACCAGAGCTTGAGAGTTGAGTATTCGAGGTGGAGGATTGGTCTATGCGGGATATAAGTGCTTGAAGAGTAGAGGTGAGACTAGTGATAGAGGTAAATGTGGTATGAAGCTCTGTTTGCCCTTGGTGAATAACACCAAGGGTGTTGTCATCCAGTAGAGGTTGGGGTGGATATGGGTTAGGGTCATATGGAGGTGAATAGTGTAAAGGGACTTGTTAGTATGGTGGTTCAAAGGTGTGTTAGGGAGGTGGTTCATAAGCATATGATAGGGCTTGTTGGTAACTACAAGGGGGTCCACCATATCTATCATCTTGGTATACACCTCGGAATGGCTCCTGACCATAGTAATTTGGTGTATGTTGGTTGTCACGAAGGAGTTGGAAGGTGTTGTCCATGGTATCTTGGAAGGTGTTGTTGTCGAAAGGGTTGATCAGATCCCCGTGGCTCCTTCCAACTTTGATTGTTCCGACCTTGATGTATGTTCTTGTTATAGCTTCCATTCCTTCCAACAACATTAGAACCAAACTTGAAACCAGAGGTGTGAGAATTCATAGTAGTAAAAGAAAATAAAAACAAAAACTAATAAAAAAAATTAATGAAAATAAACTCCTAAAACTAGAAACACTGACAACAATATAAGATAAAGATTTGAAAAAGTTTTAAATTTTGAAAAGGTTTGATTTTTAAAATTTTAAATTTAAATTTTGAAATTTGAATTTTGAATTTTGGAATTTAAATATTGAAATTTGAAATTTGATTTTGAAATAAGATAAGATAAGATTTTGAAAAAGATATGATTTTTGAAAAAGATTTGAATTTTGAAATTTAAAACTAAGATAAGATAAGATAAAAAATTTTAAAGTAAAAATCTAAATTTTTTTTATAATTTTCGAAAAAATCAATTAAAATAAAGAGAAAAGATATTTTTGAATTTAATGAGGAAAGAGAAAAACAATAAAATGACAACAAACTTAAAATTTTTAGATCAAAACGAAGAAAACAACCAAGAACAACTTGAAAATCAAGAAAGAAAAAGGAACATTATTTTCAAAAATTTTAATAACTAAATAAAAACCAATAACCTCTTAACTTACGAAAAAGCAAAAATAAAAAACAAAAATAAAAACAAATAAACAAGTAAAAAGCAAATATTTACAATAACCAATAATAAGGCACACGTTTGTAATTCCCCGTCAACGGCGCCATTTTTGACGAACTGGATTCTTTCCAGTAAAGAAATTCACAAATAAATTCGCATTGTAGGTATAGTTTCTAAACTGACAGAAAATCCTTTCGTACAAAAACTTTGGTTGTCACAAGTAACAAAACCCAAAAAATTATAACCAAAGTATTCAAACATCGGGTCGTCTTCTCAAAGAATTGTAGGGAGCTATGATTTATTATTGGTTATGGAAAAGTATCGTTGGATTTTTGAAATAAAGAACAAGTAATTTAAATTGGCAAGAAATTAAATTAATAACTAGAAAAACTCTTGGCAAGGTATGAGAACTGAAAATCCCATCCTAGTTATCCTTATCAGGTGTGATGAGAATTGTTATTGCTCCCACTTAGTTAACCCTTACTAAATAAAGGAAAGTCAAATGGACCAATCAATTTGATCCTCAAGTCCTAGTCAACTCCTGTGGAAAGACTAGCTTTAGAGTGATCCAAATCAATCAGCAATTTCCAATTTTCATTCAACTGCTGAGTTTGATAACTCAAGTGTCACCAATTATTTAACCAAAACCAAAAGGGGAAAAATCTAAATTATTTATATCATAAATAGAAGGAACAATCTTAAATCTGAAATACCTCAAATTGCATTAAATAGAATATTCAAATCTAACATGAAAAGTTCATAAGCCAATTTGGCAACATAAGTAATTAACAAAGGGAGAGAAATAAACCAAAGTAATAGAATAAATAAAGGTAAAAGAGAACTAAATTAAAGGAACATTGAACCTAGAATTGAGAAGCAATCCTAAAATTAAGAGAAATCCTAAATCCTAAATCCTAAAACCTAAGAGAGAGGAGAGAGCCTCTCTCTCTCTCTAAAACTACATCTAAAACCTAAAATTATGAATAATGAATGTTGTATATGTTGTGTCTTGTTGTGTGTATGAATGGATTGATTCTCCCACTTTATAGCCTCTAATCTGTATTTTCTGGGCCAAAAACTGGGTCAAAAACAGCCCAGAAATCACCCCCAGTGATTTCTGGTATGTACAGGTCGCTGCAAAGTCACACAGAAGCATCGTCCATGCATTAGCGTGGATTGGGTTTTTGCCAGGTCACACGTCCGCGTGATCCACGCGTGCGCGTCGCCTGGCTTTGGAGCAGCTATGGCAAACTATATATCGTTGCGAAGCCCCCGATGTTAGCTTTTCAACACAACTGGAACTACGTCATTTGGACCTTTGTAGCTCAAGTTATGGTCGATTTAGTACCAATAGGTCAGGCTGTACAGCTTTAGCAGTTCCTTCAGTTTCTTGTATTCCTTCCACTTTTGCATGCTTCCTTTCCATCTTCTAAGCCATTCCTGTCCTGTAATCTCTGAAAACACTTAACACACATATCAAGGCATCGAATTATAATAAAAGAGGATTAAACATAGGAAATTTAAAGCCAAAGAAGCATGTTTTCAATCATAACACAAAATCAAGAAGGAAATTGTAAAACCATGCATTTTGTATGGATAAGTGTATGAAAGATTGATAAAATCCACTCAATTGAGCACAAGATAAACCGTAAAATAGTGGTTTATCAACCACTATCTCATAGTGAGACTCTGGGAACCCAACTTTAATCCTATGAAAGCCACAATAGATAGAATCACTGCCTGGGTGAGACTTCCAGGATTACCTATAGAACTCTATGACAGAACCATACTGAGGAAAATTGGAAATCTGATTGGTAGGATAGTTAAAGTCAACGACAACACAGCCAAGATGAGCAGAGGAAAATTCGCTAGATTATGTGTAGAAGTTGACTTAACGAAGCCATTGATGGGAAGATATATGATCAATGGAGAAGACTACCAGGTGGAATACGAAGGGATACATCAGATTTGCTTTACCTGTGGAAGAATAGTCCATGATCAGAATAATTATACAATGAAAAAGCAACAAATAGAAATAGCAGTGAATCAAAATGATGAGCAAAAAATAGGAACTAGAAAAGATAAGCAAAATGACACAAACATAGAATCATCAAAAGGAAGTGAAGAAGGAAATAGGAACACAAACATGAAGGATAAAGGAAAACAAATAGTGGTAGATAGTAAGGACAATTATGGCACTTGGATAGTCGGTCAAAGACCAAAAAGAGGAAAAAAAGGAGGCAAAGATGAATTTAAGAAATATGGGGGAGAAACCAGCAAATCAAAAGAGAACCAAAACAGCAGAGAAAATCACACAAGATTTGGAGTTCTACAAATAGAAGAATCAACAATGGAGGATGAAGGGAAGGAGGAGAATGAAAGCCAAGAGAAGAACGGAGCTAAAGGCGAAATTATAGGGAACCAAAATCCAACAAACAAACAGAAAAAAGAAATTGAAGGCAAACAAGTGCAAGCAACAGAAAAAAACTCACAAGGCAGCATCGAAAAAGGAACAAAAAACAATACAACAATCAGAGAAGAAACACAACGCAACCAGAAAAATAACAAGGAGCATAACAGAAGTAAGGGAACACAATCCCACAAAAAGATCACCAAGAATATATCCAAGACCCATTATGAGGAAAACTGGGTTGAGAACGCTATAGCTACTCCAACTCAAATGAAGGAGGAAATGGAATACTCAACCCAAACAATGCTACAAGAAGGGAAACCACCTGATCCAACAGCTATGGCTGAGGATGGAAAGGAAGATATAGAGATGGAAAATGGGGAGAAAAACCCAACTGAGAGTTTATTAGAAGGAGTGGATTTCACTACACCAGAAATCAGTGTTCTTAGAGACACAGAGATGCAAATAAACTGACCTGATTTGTTGATCGGGTGAGGGTTTTTTGTTTCCCTTTTCTTATCCTTTTTTAGTCTCTATGATTAGTCTAGTTTGGAATGTAAGAGGTGCGGCTAGTGATGCTTTTAGGCGTACCTTCAAAGATATGATGAAGCAACATAAACCAGATTTAGCTATTTTGTTGGAAACTAAATGCAGCGGTGATACAGCAAAGAAATTTATACAACATTTGGGTTTCATTAATTCCATCATTGAAGAAGCTCAGGGTTTTGTAGGGGGTATTTGGATTTGCTGGAATAGAAAGGACCTTAACATAACTAAAGTCGAATCACATCGACAATACATTCATGTGAAAGTCCAGTATCAAAGAGATAAGGAATGGTTTTTGATGGTGGTGTATGCTAATCCACACAACCAAATGAGAAATCAGCTTTGGCCTAAGCTCCTAAACATAGCAAACTCGATGGATGGAGATTCGTTGATAGCCGGTGACTTTAATGAAATTAAGGATGCTTTGGAAAAAAAGGGGGGAGCGGCTTTGGATATAAGAGCATGTAACAACTTTGCGAATTGGATCAACAGATGTGGGCTGATTGACTTAGGCTTCATAGGATCAAGATTCACGTGGAAGGGTCCAAAATGGGATAATTTATCAGTTTTGATGCCTAATTTCAGTACCTCTGATTGTAGGAAACTCATAGCTATGCCGACAGAAATGGAGATAAGAAGAGCTATTTTTAGCATCGGATCGCTCAAGGCACCAGGAAGTGACGGACTTCCGTCTCTCATCTACAAGAATAACTGGGAGATAATGAAAGGGAAGCTGTGCAATTTCATCTACTCCTGCTGGACCGAACCAAAACAGATAAAACAAAGCAACACTACCCTCTTGACACTTGTCCCTAAGCTCAACAACCCTGAGTTTATAAGTCAATTCAGACCTATTACTCTTTGCAATGTGTGCTACAACGTTATAACCAAAATCCTGGTTGATAGAATAAAGCCTCACCTTAATGACAGAATTGCAGCTCACCAATCTAGCTTTGTTTCGGGAAGGAAAATCCAAGACAACATTGTGATTGCCAAGGAGATGATGCACACCATGAGAAGAATGAAAGGAAAAAAGTAATTTATGGCCATCAAAATTGATTTGAGAAGGCATATGACAGAGTAGATTGGAACTTCATGATGAGAAGACTTCAAGAATTTAATTTCCCAAGCCATCTAGTCAATTTGATTATGAACTGTGTCCAAATGGTTTCTTATAGTGTCATTTGGAATGGTAATAGACCGGAAGAGTTTGTGCCTAAAAGAGGCTTGAGACAGGGAAACCCTATCTCTCCCTACCTGTTTGTTATCGGCATGGACAAATTTTCCCACCTCATAGAAGACCGGGTTCAGAGAGGTTTATGGAAGGCAATTAGAGTGGGAAGGGAAGGACCTGACATATCCCACCTTATGTTTACGGATGACATTCTCTTGTTTGCTGAAGCAACAATAGATCAGATTAAGGAAGTGACAGGGGTGATTGAAACCTTTTGCAAAGCATCTGGACTAAAGATCAACATAGAAAAATCCTCCATTGTTTTCTCTAAAAGAACCAATATGGACATCCGGGATGAAATCACTAAATATTCGGGCTTTAAAGAACAAAGGGACTTAGGCCGCTACCTGGGGGCTATGATCACTAGCAACAGAAAAGGGAAAGAGAACTTCAAGGACATTCTAGAGAGAGTCCATAACAAATTGAAAGGGTGGAAGAGTAAGTGCTTATCACTTGCGGGAAGACTTACACTAGCTCAATCAGTGTTAAGCCCAGCTCTCAATTTCAGCATGCAATATGAAAGAGTACCAAGAGGAATCTGTTTAGAGGTAGAAAAACTGCAAAGAAGCTTCATATGGGGAGATGAACCAGATAAGAAGAAAATACATCTCATAAGTTGGAAGACCCTTTGTCAACTGAAATATTTGGGAGGACTAGGATTCAAAAGGCTCAACACTATGAATGATGATTTCCTACTAAAAATTATTTGACAAGCTATGGAGAATCCGAAAGCACTTTGGGTTTAAGTCCTTTCAAATAAGTACTGCAAAGGAAATAGCTTGAATAATCTTATGCAAGCAAAACAAGGAGACTCACCCTTTTGGAGAGAAATTATAAAGCTATGGCCTACGTTTTTAAACTGCTCTATTCACTACATTGGAAATGGATTATCTATATTATTTTGGAAGCAAAATTGGTTAGAGAATAAAGGGATCCTCATAAATAAAGCGTTAAACCTGGACATTGTGGATGCTGAAAGCCTAGTGTGGGAATGGACTAAGCAAAATGGCGAATGGGACATAGACAGACTTAATCAGAACTTGCCTCCTGAGATTGTGATGGAAATTATATGCAAACCACCACCTCAGGCAGAAAATGATGACGATAGAAGAGGGTGGAGACTGTCTGACAATGGAAATTTCTCTATTAACTCTACCTACAAAGAACTCAGAAATTGGCCAAGTGAGGAGAAAACTGTTTGGAAACAACTTTGGAGTTGGAGAGGTCCATAAAGAGCAAAAATTTTCTTATGGACAGCCATGCACAAGAAATTGATGACAAATCAGAGAAGAGCCAGAATTTTTGGAGGATCAGGGGACTGTACGCTTTGTAATGGAGGACAAGAAGACATCTTTCATGTGCTGAGAAATTGTCCGAAGGCTTCAACAATTTGGGTGAACCTAGTTAAAACAGACGAAATCCCTAATTTCTTTCAATTGGAATGGGATAATTGGATAGAACAGCAACTGGAAAAAGATGAAGAGTTAGACTGGAGGGACGTGTTTATTACAGCTTGTTGGAGAATTTGGCAATGGAGGAACAAAGAAATTCATGAACAACAGTATAGAAAACCAATGCAACCATATGCAAAAATTAATAAAAAGCCAAGGAAATTAAAAGAGCGCTTGAGAAAGCTTACCTCATCGGACAGAGAAGAGGAAGAATTGAGAGGAACGTTCGATGGAACCTCCACCAGCAAGATGGATCAAATTAAACTCTGACGGAACAACTCAGGGCAACCCAGGAACTATCGGTTGTGGAGGAATTCTACGGGATGAGGAGGGGCGCTGGATAGCGGGCTTCTCTCACAAAGTTGGAGTCGGAATAGTTTTCATGGCAGAACTCTGCGGTGTGAAGAAGGGATTAGAAATAACCTGGACAATGGGTTTTCAAAAAATTGTGGTAGAGATAGATGTTGGAGCAGTGATAAAACTCCTCAACAAGGGAGAAAGTTTGGCCTCCCACCCTAATACTGTAGTCAGAGAGATATATGAATTAAAAAGAAGAAATTGAAATATTCATTTTGTTCAAATATATAGAGAAGGTAATATGTGTGCAGATTACCTGACAAAAAAGAGTTTAACAATGGAAGCTGATTTTATTTTTTGGGATATACCTCCTTCTGACCTTAGGAGGATTCTTAGTGATGATGAAAGAGGGGTTACCTTACCCCGTTTAGTTTGTATCTAGGTCTTCTCTTGAGCTTTTTAGATCCGTTTCATTACCAAAAAAAAAAAAAAACTAATTGCATCTAAACAAAAAAAAAGGACTAATTGCATAAGACCAAAACGAAAAAAGTTGATTACTTTGGCACGATTGTTAATTTATATGCGGCAAATAAAAACGTATTATATGAATTATATTATCTCTATCTGCATTTATTTTTTATTTATTTTTTAAAAAATATTATATTACTATATATAAAAATACTCTCATAAATAATTATCAAAAAACAAATATATTCTTATAATTATTTTTGTTAAATGATTAAATAATCCGTTTTATTTCTGTAATAAAAATACCCTTCTTCAATAACTAAAATTAAAATCAAATCAATCTAACAATTTAAAAAAAGAAAAAAAATAAAATCAATTAACTAAAAAAAATTCCAATTTAAAGATATTTGTGTTTGTTCTTATTCTTTTGCGCATCAGCTCCAAAATTGATAAACAAACTGTAACTCAGTCAGAACCATTCCTCTTCTGCTTCTCCCTACTCGCTTGTTGCTTCTCTAATCCTGTCTCCACTGCATGCTTCCCTGCCTCGTGTTTTCGTGTTATTGCCCCTCCCCTGTATGGTCTCGCCTTCGTTGCCCTGTGTCGCACCGTTGTGCTGTTGTCGCCCTGCCTCGCGCCATTGTGCTATCGCCGTCCTGTCTTGTAAAACTCGGTAAATTAATAAATAATTAACTAATAAATTAATTATGAGCCAAAGAAATTATAAAATTAAATTTTATATTTTAGAGAAGTAAAAATATTTAGAATGTATATTAAAATACTAATTTTAAAGATTTTGCCACAAAATTGGGTCAACAGACCGAAACGGTTGAACCAGACCCGTTTTGGGCCCAAGGCCCAACTATATATATATATATATAACTCAACTTAGCCACTCCTCCCTCTCATACAACTAATTCACGCTGAGATTGAAGGAGAAGAGCCAAGAACCCTAGATTTCCTTCCAACATAGTCTTCCATTGACCATATCTCTCAATGTGAAACTCCAGTTGCTGCATCATTTGGGCCATGCGACTGTCTTGCCGAGCTCTTCAAATCTATCCAGAACTCTAATTGCTGTATCGTTTGTGGCTTGGGACAAAATCAACCAAGGTATGGTTTTAGTTTCCTATAGTTAATATATAACGTTACCGAAAACTTAGACCAGTTGCCATGGATAGGCTTGAATGCTATGAATTGTGGATATAGTGGATTAAATATGTATAAATATATTATTGATATTGATTGATAAAGTTGGTGAAATTGTGTGTGAAAATGGTTTGAAGAAATTGATGAATTCATGTTTTAGAATGATTGACAATTGGATAAAGAGTATGTAATAGTGAGTAAGAGTAATTGGTATTGATTTAGCTGTGGTTGGTTTGGTTTTAGATTGAAAATTTTGAAAACTAAAGGAGTTGGCATAATTTGGTAAAAACAGAATTTTAAACAACTTTGGCAGGCCATAACTTGGTCCTTGGAGTTTAGAATTAAGTGAACGTTGTTTCAAATTGAAAACGGTTGTGAGAGCTTTAAAACAGTATAAAGATGAGGGGAATTGAAGTTTTGTAGATAAAGTTATAAACGTCGAAAGTTAGGTATAAAAAACTAAACTCTTTAATGTTGCAGAAAATCATAAATTTTGGTTTGTGTGCCCACGCACACTACCTGAGCACGCATGGTCCAAAGCGTGTATTAAGACTCGTGCGTACATACGAGGGGGTGCGCGTACGCATACCCTAGAAATTTTACAAGTTGTGCGTATGCACACTATGATATGTACGCACATGCTGGAAAAGTCGTCAGGTGCGTGCGTACGCACAGTATGATGCGTATGCATGATGCCCTGTTTTTGCACTAAAACCCTATTTTAAATTGTTTGACCTTCCCAGCAAGCTTGTAAACCTTTGTAACCCCTGTTTAAGGTCTGATAGCTAGTTTTTAGACTTCGAATAAGAGCGAACTTATGAAGGGAGTTAGGTTGATGTTAAGGGAGATTTGCAAAGTGGATGATCGAATTAATGAGGTGTTAATAATGCATAATGAGATATGAGATAAGGAAGATTAAGATAGTGGCTATGAGAATGATAGATGTTGAGGATTGATCTTAATTGTGATTTTTGAATGAATTGAAATGATATTGGAAATGAAATTGAATGATATATTACCAGGAAAGATGCAGTGGCATTGTCCACTTGCTCCGAGTAAAAGTTGATTCATCAGGTAAAGGTTCGAGACTCCAAGTAAGACACAAGAGTTGAGTTTTGCCACCCTTGCTCCGGGTTGAGAATTCTAATACCGCCTGAGTAAGAGGCAAGGGGTGAGGTTGTCCCCCTTGCTCCGGGTTACATAGGTAAGATGCAAGGGTTGCAGTTTTATCCCACTTGTTCCTTGTTATGGTGTCCTCTCCATATTTGTATTTTTCTTGTCTGTCTTGCTTGTATTTGCTTCTGAGAGATCCCTCTGGCGGGTGAAGGAGGTGCTGAAGGTTGTTCTACTCGGTGAATTGGAGGTTTGTAGGGAACGGGAAATGAAGAGTTAGATTAGAAATCCTTAGACATGGTTATCGTATGGATTTGAATTGTTGTAGTTTTGGAATGCATCTGGCTTTCCAGGACATTATTTATTATCTATATGGGCACCTTTACCATACTAAGAATTCTTGGTTCTCATTATATACTTATATTGTTGTTTTCAGATGCAGGACATATAGTACCTCGTTGAACGTGCTGGAGGCTTTGCTGAAGCGAAGATCTACTTTGGGATTTTGTATTTTGTATATGTATATAGGTAGTATTCTCCATCTTGTACATAAATGATATTTTGTACCTCTTAGAGGTCGAATTCAGAGAAACATGATTTATATTTTTGTCTTTTGGATATAATTTGGGTTATATACATGTATATCTATACTCTGGCTAGCCTTTGCTTCGTAGATCGAGTCTAGGGATTGATTATGTATTCTCTATTTTGGAGTGTGATACGTTTTTTGTCTTGCTTTGTTCATCTTTTCCTTCAAGGCTCATAGTTGAACTGTCTTTCACATATATACATATTTTACTTTTAAAGGTCGTAATACCTCATCACCTCTGATTTACGACTTAAGCGTAAAGCTTTGTGTAGTAGGTTATTACATTCCTTGCATTGTCGCGTCATCTACTCCCTTAATTATGGCTCGTTGCTCACCTTTTTCCCCTTGATTTCTTCTCTGCTATGGTGCTATTGGTTCAAGTAACAGATGTTACAACTCGATGAAATTCTACATATATGATGTTGGAAAGTGAAATTAAATTTGAAAAAGCATTTGACATCCTTAGTATTGTAGATGGAGCTTATAAAGATTGTTCGACAAATGAAGAATGGAGCTTAGCAAAAAATGTGTGAATTTTTAAAGCCATTTTATGAAACTACAAACCTCATTTCGGGTTCATCATATCCAACATCAAATTTATATTTTATGTATGTTTGGAAAATTGAATGTCTTTTGGAAGATAATTAAACTTGTGATGATGTTGTTATTATGAACATGGCTTTCAGAATGAAGATGAAGTTTGATAAATATTGGAAGGATTATAGCATTGTCTTGGCTTTTGGGGCAATTCTTGATCCTCGATTAAAGTTAAAGTTCTTGAGGCTTTGTTACAAAAAGCTAGATCCTTCAACCTTTGAATTGAAGGCAAATGAAGTATTGGAGAAATTTAAAAGATTGTATGGAGAGTATATAAATTCTTTTGGTGGTTCAACAATTTCTCAAAGTAGTAACTAATCTCCTAAGTCACCTGAAGAAGGAAGGCTTATAAAGAAGAGCAAAATGGTAATGAAGGTATTTAATTTTAGTATAGTATTATTTTTCTCTTATTATGCTTATTCGTTACTTAAATAATCTTTATACTACACCTTTTAAGAGTTCAGAGAATTTGACTGTGAAACCCAAACTTCCAAGGATAAAGATGAATTAGAGATTTATCTAAAGGAAGGTCTGATTCACACCAATGAAGATGATTTGAAGTATGATGTGCTGAATTTTTGGAAGATTAATGAGGATAGGTTTCCTACTTTGTCAGTTATGGCCAGAGATGTTTTAAGTATTCCCATCACTACGGTAGCATCTGAGTCTGCATTCAGTATTGGTGGACGTGTTTTAACAAAATACAGAAGTTCCACTCTTTATGAGCATGTCCAAATGCTTATTTACCCAAGGAGTTGGGGTTACGTGAATTTGTTCCAAATCATGATGGTAAACATTTATGTTATTTTTTTCAAATAATATTTTAAATTGATTTTGTAACTGTTTTTTAATTGGTTGATTTTAGATGATGAAATTAGTGAAATTAATGAAGAAGAAGTGTCAACAGAAACAATGCATCCCCCTCAACATTCATGATTTTAGATGATAAATTTGTGTCAACTTTATTTTGATTTTCTAGAGACATTATTGATTGTAGATGCTAAAGAGTAAGGAAAAGGGTGATGAGATAGTGAATGCCATGTTTGATTTCTTGATGTATATAGTTAAAAGTTGGATTTAATATGATCAATGCACATTATTAACATTTATTTTTCAATTTTTTTTATTTTCTACGCATAACAATGACAAAGGAATAGAACAAACTAATGACTTTTAATAAGTTTTATGTGTGTTGTTGAGATAGAGAATGTAAAAAAAAAAAAAAAGGATTAGATAACCCATGGGTTGGGCCTAGGGCTTTTGGCCCATGAGAACTTTTAGCCCTGAGAACTTTCTAAAAATTCGACCCTATTAGTTATAGGATTTTTTATTCTTCTGGCCCTATAAAGTAGGGCCAAAGCCCTATAGGGCCAAACATATTGACACCATTAGTATTAAGCTATTTCTCTAGTAAACTACTCATTATTTTCCCTTTTACCTTACGTAATCATATAATATTGTCTTATGCATCCACAAAGCATGCTTTGGATATTCAAACTAAAAGTACTCTTCAATGCACACTCATTTTATTTGTTTTTGTTTGTACAATTGATATTGATTATGGAGCGAGTATGCTTTTTATTTTATATATCCATGCTTTTGTTATAGGATGATTCAATTAAATGAACTTGAAGAGTAGGTTGACTGAATATTGGAATTGTATCTGTAATGGGTTCGCATTCAAAATAATTCTCATTAGTGTCCCATGATCTTGATATATACATAATATATAGTAGCAGTGCTAAGTGCTAACTAATAATGCAGTATAATAATGAGGAATAAGGTTGAGCTTTAAATTACCGAGTCAATGTTGCAAAACTGACGAACTCAAAAAGGGACAGATTAGACTTCAGAAACCAAAAACATCGTCAATTTGTGGAGGTAAAGACTTATGAAATAGACCTGTGAACAAGAATTTTCTATACATAATTTAAAAAAATTAAAGAGAAAAAATTAATTAAGCAAAACAACAGAATGCAAGAAACCAAACACAAATATGAGCGTGACAGAAAGAGAGTTAAATTACAGAGAGACAGAGCGTGACAGAGCATCAAATCACGGCAACCCAGATTCCTACGACAGCGACGGATCTTCCTACGATGACGGTGGAGGCTGCGTGGGTGTGGGGGCTGCAGTGGCTGCGCCGCTGCGGGTCTGTGCGGCTATGGGGGTTGCGGGGAGCTGCAGTTGCTGCGGGGTCGGATGCGGGGCTGCGTGGCTGCAGTGGCGGCAAAGACTGCGGTGGCTGTGGGGGCTAGGTTTAGTTCATGCTTTGTAGTTTCGGAGAGGAGAGGATAGTGATGCTAGGTGAGTGGGTGTGTGTGGTTAGTGTTGGTTTCCTTAGCTTCGTTCTTTAGTTTTAGCCTTTTAGGGTTTTCACGTTTTCTTTTTCTAATTAAAGCACAAAGCTTAATAATCGATTTAATGGTTAAATTTTTAATGTACAAAGTTAATTTTTATATTGTTCCAATTATCTTATACCGTACCATAGCTAAAACTTAAACTATAATTAAAACGAATTTGGCATTATAAGTGGTCACTGATGATGGGCTAGTTTTTTATCCGTTATTACGTTATTAAATTATTTTTTATATTATTAAGTTCTAATTAATTTTTTAATTTAAAATTTTAATATTTAAAGTAAATCATATAAAATTATTATTAGTTTTTAATTATTAAAATTTTTAAATTTTAAAAAGATAAAATATTTAAAATTATAAAAAAATACATAAAAATCTTAATTAATTAAAACTCAAATGATTAAAATTGTGACCATAGACCCCTTTAGGTCATTCCCTAAAATTGTAACCATAAACTCCTTTAGGTCACCACCCAAAATCGTGACCATAGATCCCTTTAGGTCACCCTTCAAAACTGTTACCATAAACCCTTTTAGGTCATCCTTCTGAAAAATTGTGACCATAGACTCTTTTTGGTCACTGTAAAAAACTGTGACCATAGACTCTTTAGGTCACCCCCTAAAACCGTGACCATAGATCCCTTTAGGTCACCCCCCAAAACTGTGACCACAGACTCCTTCAGGTCACCCCCCAAAATCGTGACCAAAGACCCTTTTAGGTCACCCTTCCGAAAAACCGTAACCATAGACCATTTTTGGTCACCGTAAAAAACCGTGACCAAAGACACTTTTAGGCCACCCCCAAAACCATGACCATAGACCCCTTTAGGTCACCCCCAAAACCGTGACCATAGACCCTTTTTTGTGAAACCGTGACCATAGCCCCTTTTTGGTCACTGTAAAAAACCGTGACCATAGACCTTTTTAGGCCACCTCCCAAAACCGTGACCTTAGACCCCTTTAGGTCATCCCTAAAAATCGTGACCATAGACCCTTTTAGGTCATTCTTTTTTGAAAAACCGTGACTATAGACCCTTTTTTGGTCACTGTAAAAAATCGTGACCATAGACCCCTTTAGGTCATTCCTCAAAACCGTGATCATAGACCCTTTTAAGCCACTCTTTTTTAAAAAATCATGACCACGTGTACTCTATAGTCACCCTTTTTAAAAGGGTCTATGGTCACGATTTTCTACCATGACCAAAAAAACTATGGCCATAGACCCAAAATGTTGTAGTGAGGTGAGGCTCTCTCTAGCCAATGTATGTATTAATAACCTTTGTAAGTAACCTCTATCTTACAGGTGCGACCATCCCCTGAATTGGCTGATGTATCTTTGGAAAGCAAATCTCGGTGGGCTCACCACTATGTCTTTGCTTATCTCATTTTCTTTTCGTTCTTTCTTTCTTTCTTTTCTTTCTTATCATTTCACAATATAAATTGTCTTCGCATTATTCCCTCACCTTTCCGTAAGTGTCTTACGAAAAAAGTATCAAAGATTCTTAATTTAGATTTGTCTTTCTAAAACTTTTAGGACAATTTTCTGCTTACCCTTTTTGTATATCATAAATAAAATAATATATTTTAAATAAAATACTAATATATAATATATTTTAAAAATAAATTGATAATAATCTTAAAATAATAATAATAATGATTTTTTTTATTATCCAAAACTTATTAACTTAAACTTTGTTCTTAATCTTTTATAAATTATTCTATATCTTTAAGCTTCCTAAAATATTTATATTCTTACCCCAATACATTTTATAATTTATTAAAATATTCTTACATATTATATAATTACCGAAATAACCTTGCATCTTTTATAAAATACTCATTTTACCTCTAAACTTCTTAATTATTATCCAAAATACCCCAAAACGTATATAATTACAAAAGTAACTTCAAGTTTTTATTAAATTGCTATTTCAATCTCAAATATAAATTTTGTTTTCATGATTATAGCTTTACCGAAGGACTAAATCCCATTCCCAAAATTCTTTAAGTTTTTGCTTCATTTTTAAGTCCATTTTCGAGCTTTACAGTTATCGAATTTTCATAACTTTTAATTTAATCTCTCGGCCATCAGACCTCATCAATATTTTTTAATATTTTCAGATAAACCAGTCCCAAAATTTACTCAAAACAGTTCAATTTTGGGCTAAATCCACCAAGGCCAAACCATAATCTCAAAAATAACAATAATTCAATCAAATTCAACATAAAACTCAATCAAACTCAACAATAATCAATCAAACCAACATTTACTTATCAAATTCACATTTAATTATTATAATTATTAAACCTTACATCCGTACGAAATCAAAATAATGGAAACTCTGGAGAAGTTTTTCGACCAAGCTGCTGAAGAAGAAAACGTCAGAAATTGGCTACACCTCCTAGAATTCTAATTGGCCGAACTCAAGGAAAAGAGGAGCTACGTCACCGTCAACTTCTACCGGACAAAAGTAATGCCAATATATAGAAGTGGAGGATACAAATATTTTTATCGGATTAAATTTTTTATTGGAGTTACAGATCTCAAAAAATCAAGTTAAGAAGGTTGAAGATTTCATAATTTTCTTTCTTTTTCTCTCACGGTTCATTCTCTCTTTTCTTATGCTTAGTTCGGTGAATGAGAGAAAGAGAATTAAGTGATGATTATGTGGTGGCAAGGGAGGGGCGTGACAGTAAACTGCTGTGTTAGCGATTCAAGTTATAAATATCTTAAATGGATAATTAAGAAAGCTGGATATATTAAAACACAAGTTATAATATATATGAGTTATTAATATAAATGACATTAGTAATATAATAATAAAATATATACGATGAAGCATTAGCAAAACTAAAACTAAGTTCACCAAAGAATACCAATATTTACTCATATTGACGGATATCGAACTCGATAATAATATTATTAACTAAACTCTTTTTTTTAATTAGAAATATCGATTACTCAAATATAAATATATATATATGAATTTGATTGAATTTAAATATTTATAAAATTAATTTAATTACTTATAATAAAATAATTTTTAAATAAAAAACTTCAATTTATGAAATAAATTATAATTTATTTATATTTATTTTTTTAAAATTGTGGGTCGTTACATATTGTCATTGTCTTGGACACACTCCAATGCTACCTACCAGCATTCAGACTTATTCAACCTCTTGAGTTAAGACCAAGTCAATCTAACTCTTAGTATTTAGCAAGAAAGCTAAGAGGACAAGAGAAATTAAGCTTTAGTAAAAAGAACACTTTATTACTCAAGTGTTTGTTACAAATGACTCACACCTTCAAACTCTAATTCTCACCCTCTATTTTATAGTCATCCATCTTTTTAATGGATGGTTAGAATTAAATCTAATCAACAGTCTAGATTAATCATTTAAAATATTCATTATAAATATCTATTTTATCATATTTTTTTAAATATTTTTAGATTATTTTATACTACTATTTATATTTCTATATACATTCAAACTTTTTAAAATACTTTAAAATTTTTTAGAATCTTTTAAATTTTTTAAGATTTTTCAAGACCTTCTACAATATTTTAAAATGTACTAGAATTATCTATATATCAAATATTTTAAAAAATTATAAAAATACCATAAAATTTAACTTTTTAAAATTTGCCGTGACATGATGGACCCAATGTCTTTTATCATCACTAAACAAACTCATTACTTGACTTGATGTGGATAAGTTCAATAGATTTTGTTTGGATCACGATTTGTGAGGTTTACTTCTCTCTTTTCTCTCTTCCCGTTAATTGATGAATATTATTTGGTAATAAAAGATTTTTATAAATTATATTAAGTATATATTAAAATTAATTATTAAAATCAGTCATTAATATAAAATATATATTAAAATAAATTAAATAATATATTTATATAAAAATATATAATAATTAATTTTAATATCCAAATAACATTGTTATAATTACAATGTTATCAGCCTTCATTTCCCTTTAATTTCCCTGCCACTGTCATCGCATGCCATTTCAATGTGGATTATTAATAATCATTAAAAAATTCAGGCAAACAATTGTTTGACATTCTATTAAATAATGACGGAAAAAAGGAATCAGGCCGGCCATTGTTGACCAATGACCACAATATGTATACATAAGGTGAAGTCAATATCCCATTGTCCATCCACAAACCCACTATTCATGTGACTTGTCGTTTTGATCCTGAATTCGTTTTTATATTATTACCGGGATAAATTGATATTACTTAATTGCAAATTTATATTAACTTCTAAATTCCCATACTATTATATTTTTGAGTTCCTATTAATTGTCACTTTAAATCTTTTTGATACATTAAAAAAGTAAATACAGTAAACTCAAAATTATGTTTAGATACATGGTTTATTAATGTACAAAAAGGAAAGTACAAGAATTATATCCGGAGATAGTATTGTTATGGAAGAAGTGAGTCAACGGATGTTATGCAGCACAAAAGTGACGAAACATAGAAGAAGAAAAAGTCATGTTTCCTCTTTTGTTTTTTTTTTTTTTTTATATATAAAAAAAAGTAATTGTAAGTTTGTAGTAGGTCGTTAAAATGGGCTAAATTTATTGTGTCAACTTATTTATTCATTTAAATAGGTAAATTTTGTCTCTAAAATTAAACTTGATAAATTTTGAGTTAAACATACTGAACTCAACTAACTCAAAAAAAATAACGAATTAAACAGATCAATTTGTAGACTAAATACGCAGGTTGTTTACTTTTTTACATTTTTTTCTAAAAGTAGTATTTTTGGCCAATATTTCGTCCGATTTAACCTGAAAACATAACTCATCAACTAAAAAATATTGTGTGTTTAAGGTTTTTTATTCAAAAGTAATATGTTTTACCAAAAAATTTTCAAAAAAATAAAATAAAAAGATAAATAGACCAGTCCATTTAACTTATCGGACTAACTAAGGGTGACAAACGAACTAGTTTGTCCTGTTTTGTCTAGTGAGGCGGTCCCAAATTTTTATCCCGCTCCATCTAATGGCGGGATAAGCATGCTAATTCTTGTTTTATTTTTTTTAATTAATTAAATATTAAAAATATATAATTTCACAAATATTTCAATAAACTTATAATTTCTAAAGATAAAAAAATTATAATTTCTAAATTCATAAACACTAAAATCTTTATAATTCTAAATATCTAATAAACATAATTATTAACCAAATTTTTTAAAGCAAAACTATAAAATGGCGAGCCTGGCGCGTAAGTCCGTTCTGCCCCGCCAAAACTCGTGGGTTAGACGGTGCAAGCTAAGCGAATTTTTTCATTATAACGGTTTTAAATTTCTAATCTAACTCACTTTTTTTGATGAGTTACTCGAGCCAGTATGACAAGTTTCGTCTTGTTTATTACCTCTAGAACTAACCATAAACGATTTAGGCTAAAAATTATGACCTATAAAAAAAACGAATTAGTCCACGAATTAAACAAAGAACCGAATTTAGATAGACCAGATTGATATATTTAACAGCCCTATATTGTTTGAATGGTAAGAAAAATTAGCATATAACATTACGTAAAAAAAATAGCGTATAACTTTTCAATCAAAACCCATATGAAAAATCACAAAAAAAAAAAGCATACTAATATCAAATTTGGGATCCACAATATAATTTGGATAAAAAATAATATTTATATACTAAAATTAGTTACTATATATTTATGCATAAGTATATATATTATTTAATTTATTTTTAATATATATTTTATACTAATAACTGATTTTAGTGTAAAATTATCATGATTAAATTTGGATAATTAGTGAAATACCTAATAATAATCGACAAAAGAAGCTTTTAGCTACTATTATTATTAGAATAATATCAGGTCCAAAAACAAAAATAATATTATATAAAAATAAAATTTATTATTTTGATGTAAATTTAGGTGTATTTAAATTTATGTAAAGTTGATATATAGTTAAAAGTTGTTACATGACAATTTAATTAAACCTGTGAAATTATTTAAGAATTTTTAACTATTAAATTTTATATAAAATTAATTGTACCTGAATTTTTATTTATTATTTTTAATCAATGTTCTAAATTCTAAATTTTAGATTTTAATAGTACAAAAATAAAATATTAATTAAATATTAATTAATATTAATAAAAGGTATTGACATTTTAATATTCTTTTAAGAAAAATATTAGAAAATTATTAAAATTTATTATTTTTAATTATTAATTAATTATCAATATTTAAAAGTGTAAGCTAAAATATATATTGTTAAATTATTAAACTAAAAAAATTAAATTAATAGTTAAAAATGATGTAAAAATAATAAATTTTAAGAGTAGTCTAGCATTTCTCTTCTTTTATTATTGTTGTTATATAGAGCAGGTAGCTGAAGTAAATGAGACCATTGTATCTCCTGGATCTAAGTTTCTACATAGAACTTACTCTTTCTGCTTTGTTCATCTCTCTAAATGAAATTACAAGATAAGTCAATTAGATAAAAAGGAAGAAAAGCACATCCATAGAAAGGTAGATACTAGATATGTCTCTCGTTGTTGATGATGACCAAAAAAATTCGTTTCTGGTTCATGTGGAGCCCTTTCTTCCACTCGATGTGTTCGTCAGCTTCAGAGGCGAAGACACCCGCACCAACTTCACCAGCCACCTCTATTCCGCGCTCTCAAGAAACGGCATCAAGGCATACATGGACGACGAAGGCCTCGAAAAGGGTCGCGATGTCTGGCCATCGCTGTCCCAAGCAATCGAGGACTCCCATGTTGCCATAGTAGTGTTCTCCAAGAACTACGCGTCTTCCAGATGGTGCTTGGAAGAGCTTGTGAAAGTACTCGAATGCCGGAAAAAGATGGGACAGGTAGTGATACCTGTGTTTTACGAGGTCGATCCGGCGGAGATTCGAAATCAGAGAGGAGTGTACGGAGAAGCCATTGCAGAACACGAAAGAGGATTGTTGGGTGATAAAAGTGTGGAAGAAGTGAAGAAGATAGTGTCCGCTTGGAAGGATGCTCTCATGGAAGCAGCAAACATATCGGGGCGGGACACTCGTAGTCGCGAGTACAAGTCAGTATTTCTAAATTCTTTTTTGCGCCCCTTGCTTTGACCTCTGTGGAATGAATTTTGTAAATTTTTTTCATTACAAACACAAACATGCCAATTTTTTTTTCTTTGCATTTCAACTAATTAATACTAACCATTTTTCTAATTTTTATTACTAAAAATGTTGACTTGCCTGGCATTTTTTTTATCAATAATATTACATAACTAATAAATATTATTATTTTTATAAAAATATTTAACCAATAATAATTTATACTTATATTTACGAGCTAAAACTTTACACTTTATATATATAAATTACATACATAATTTATATTAATTATAATTAATTATTAAAACTTATACACATAATTTACATATACATTTATCAAAATTTGTATATATAAATTAATAAAATTTATTTATTAAAAATAATTTAATATTTTTACTGACTAAATATTAATTAAAATTACTAAAAATAGTTAACTCTCAAAGTTTTTTGGATATTTAATTATTTATTATTATATTAATATAAATAACTATTTTTATAATCATTGCATAAATAATTATTTACAAGTGGGTCAAAATTCAATTCTATATTTGTCTTCTACCACTTAAAAAAGCGAAAATATATTAATTTTTGTATAGAATTTACGTCATTGCAAAACATTAATATATGTTCACTTTTCTTTAAGATGTAGGAAGCAAACTCTTCTTATTAGAGATATATCATATATTTGAGAGACAAATTTACCATCATTTGCAAAATTTGAAAAGATTATTCTATCCTACAACTTGCATGCTTAAACAAAATTAAATATACTACACATTTTGTCCAATGAGTGTTGCGACGGTGTTCAAAATTTAATGTCTAATTGTCAAAAAAGTTAGATAATTAATTTTTAATTTAAAAATATAAAATTAATAAATTTTAAATATTTAAAATTTATTATAAAAAATAAATTAACTAAAAAATAAACACCAAATAAAAAGACACTTAGAATTAACATTATCCCAGCCATGTCCTTGAAGGACAATATTCTACGGTGCCTATTGTGGTGACATTTGATATTTAGTGGCTACAATAACTAGCTTGGTTGCATCAATTTATAGCGAGCAATGTTAGGAACCAAAAAGGTATTAGCCAAAAATCAGGCAAAATATTTTTGGTGAATCCAAAATTTATACGAGTTAATATATATAGATGTTTCTTCTGTTAAGTATCAAAATGTTTCTTTTTCATACTAAATGGATGTTCTTTTATATATTTTTTGAATTTTTTTGTATTACAAATGTGAATGTGTCTATTTCTTTAAAAATTTTATATATTTTTTAAATTTTATAGATAGTTAATTATTTTTGCTAAAATATAATTAGATATTTCTCTTGTTAAGTATTAGGATGTTTTTTTCATATTAAATGAATGTTTTTTTTTTATATTTTTCGATAAAACCGTCCTCGAGTATTGCTTCCACGGCCTACCAAGGTACGTTTTCACAACACCAACGCGAGGGGCCAAATCTTCAGCGGGTCGAATCGTTGCGTTGTGTATGGAGATTCCGGTATTTTGGTTGGGATCGGTTCTGCCTTGTGCGGTAATTGAGTTGAATTGGCCGGCCATAGGGAGGCGGGAGAAGATGTTGCAATTTCGGAAGACTACGGCGGCGTTACCGAAAATAAAATCAACGGTGCCATAAATGTGGCAGTCGCAGTAGAATTGACGCATGGAATGGGCGTAGAGTGTGTCTTGGTAGCCCTCGAAGCTGCACATGTAGAAGGCAGATAAGTCGGCTCCGCTTCTAAGGGCAACTGCTTGGTGCTTGCTTGGCCCTGCTGTGTTTCGAAATGTTATGTTCACTGCTACAAAATAGAAGTGGAAGCCATCGGAGGAGTGGGTTGCGGTGGGGAGGCGGAGAGAGCTTGACGGAGAGAGAGAAGTTTGTGCGTGTGATTGTTAGAGGTGGGTAGGTTAATGTGAGAGAGAAAATGAAGGTTTTTATAGCAATTAGGTTTAGTTAATAAATTTTAAATTTTTTAAATTTTAAATTTAAAAAATTTAAAATTAATTATTAATATAAATTAATGTGATTTTGTTTAGTTTTTTGCGGTAACCTTTTGGTTCCAAATGCTTTTCCATTTATAGCTTACACGTGTAGTAAAAGAAAGTGTTTGAATTTGGGTTTGACATTGTTAATGACAGTAAAATTATTAAGCAAACATGATAATTTTATGTCAGAGGCTTAGTCTTATAAGCCTAACCCATCTGCCCATACCACCTAACCCGAATCTCTTCCCATACCGACTGAAACGAAGGTCTTCTCCGCCACTTTGATGCTCGACGAGATGAGATTTGTGGCCACCAAATGCTACTCCGTCGCTGCAGCCCCTTCCATATCTTGTCTAAGGCCAAAGATGACAAGCGGAATGCTGGTAACACGCCGCCGTTGCCGCTTATCGTTGCCTTGTCTACTCTCTTTGTCATGGTTGCCAGGATGCTTGGTTGGACTTACCCGCGCCTGGGCTTCACCACTGCCGCCGGAATAGACACCTGGCTCCACTTTTAGACGCACTTAACTTCTCCAAATCGGTTCTGGTCCTCGATGGTTGCCTTTGCATTCCTAAGCTTCCAACTCGGTATCCGTCACCACCACCTCGGCATAGACGGTTGCTAAGATACCCGACCTAGCTCAGGTGTTGCTGATGCTACTGTTTGGCTGAGGTGTCCCCCGATTTTGTTGATACCGATCTCTTTCTCAATTGGAATTCAGTTGTATGGTTCTTGACCAGAAATGATGATTAAAATTAGAAAAATTTAGTGAGCTTAAACACTACTTAAGACTGCTTGAGCAGAAGTCACTTGTCAACTTTCTATTGAGTGGTCAACGCTTAACCACTTGTAGCCACCAATAACGTGGCCACCAGAGACGTGACCATATTCTACACAGACGAGGCCGAAATTGCGATGATAAAAGGGGCCTCCACCAATCTAGCATCGAAGAGACGAACTGACGAGGAGACGTAAACCACGGTCAATGGCGCCTCTGAGGTTATGAACTATATGCGCTTTGGAACTTACATGTATTGGGACGGTTTGTTTATGGAGAATGATAGCTTGGGATGGGTGAAGCTGGGAATGACATGTACATATGCAATTGTTTGGCTTGATTTTTTTAAATTTCGATAGAGGTGGACTTATATCCTTAATTTGAGGAGTATATACCACTCCTATTAAAAGAGAAAACTCGATTCGAAATTTACAAAAGAAAAAGCTCAGATTCGAAGTTTACTAAGTGTTTGTGTCAAAATATTATGTATAATAAAAAATATATAAAATGTTATTGATACTAAGTTATATAGAAAATAATGTAAATAATTGTAACAAAAGAAAACGCATAAAATAAATAAAAATTAAAAAAAATAAAAAAATAAAATTGAAAAAAAAGCAAAATGTCTCAAGAAAAGAAGAATAAAATACTTGAAGAAACTAAACAAATTGAAAATTGACTCCAAACACACTTGCACTCAATGATTCTTTTTGACGTTCAGTGTGATTGGAATTTGCTAAATTTTAGTGTAATTATAAAGTGTTTAAATTGAAATTCCTCTCTCTTTTTAAGTTTTTTTCTATTTATAGATCACAATGAATTACGAAATGTTTCTCTTTGGAATTTGCTAAATTTTAGTGTAATTATAAAGTGTTCAAATTGAAATTTCTCTCTCTTTTTAAGTTTTTTTCTATTTATAGATCACAATGAATTACGAAATGTTTCTTTCTTTCTACCATTTAGCTTCTTCTTTCCTCTTTTTTAGACTCTCACAACTCACACCTTAGAGTGTCTTTGGATTACAGTTTGCAAACGGAAGTTTGCATAAAATTGATTTTGCAAAATTGATTTTGATGAAAAGTAAATTTGTGTTAACGTGATTTATGTTTGGCAATCTTTATATCAAAATTGATTATAGTAAAATAAATGTTGTTTGGATTATACTATTCAAAATCACTTTTAGATGAAAAATTATCAAAAAAGACATCAATTTAAATAATTTTTTTTTATATACATGCAAAATCAAGATGCTAACAAAAATAATATAAAAAATATTTATCATATAAATAAAATAAATACAATAAAAAATAAAAAAATGGAAAAGAGTACTATAAATTTTATAATATCAAACAAAAAGAAAATATTCTATAATTTTTTTAGTAATGTGAGTACTCTTTAATTTAGTATTATTTTAGACTATAATCAATTTCCTTTGTTGTATCAACTATTTTTCATTATCTATGACTCTATTGTTACTTATAATTAGTTTTTATTTATTTTGTCTTTTTTATAAGATCATAATTTATATTATAAAATTTTGATAATAAATGTAGTATATAATAATTACAATTACAAATTTTATAAAATCAGAATAAAAAATAAAAAAATTAATACAAAACAAAAATAGAGTACATCAAAGAATAAAAAAAAATTGATACAGATAAGAAATAATAAAAATTTCATAAAACTAACAACATATATATCATATGAACAAAAAAAATACAACAAAAGGTAAATAAAATTCATATGAATAAAATAAAATAAAAAAATAAAAAAAATTCATACACAACATAAATACAATGCAGTAAAGGATAAAAAAAATCATATGAACAAAAAATAATAAAAATATCATAAAATTAATAAAATATCTAAAAATTAGAGCACAATAAAAAAATCAACAACATTTGTCATATGAATAAAAAAATACAATAAAAAAAACAAAAATCACATGAACAAAGCCAAACAAAAATAAAAAAAATTTCATAAAAAATATACATATAAAAAATAGTATAGTAAATGATAAAAAAAAACTCATATAAAAATATAAGATGAGAAATTAGAATACTACACAAATAATATAAAAATATTTATCCTATAAATATAAAATACAATAAAAAATATAAAAATTAAAATATGAAAGTGAGTACTAAAAATAATAAAAAAATTAAAATATTCACTTTGCTAGTGATCGAAACAAATTTGAACCATTTTGATGAAAACAAATTGGAACTAAGAACAAGTAGGAGGAACCATAGAGAACTGTGATGGTAATAGTTACTAGTATCCTTTGTATAGAAGAAAATGAAGGATAGGATTAGTAAAAAAGAAATAAAATTTCCACCTAATTTTCTAAGATAATCAGCCATCGTGAACGTAAAACGCAGAAATTACAAATTTTAGCTTCTCCTGAACGTACGTTTAGAGGCGAAATCACTTATGCGTTCAGAAGGATAAAAGTTGCCAAACATAAAGGTAAAACTTTCAAGAGACTCAAACGTGCTTCTTTCCTCCTCAACGCTTTTGCCAAACACACCCTTACTTTAACGGTAAAAAGTCTTATTCTCCAAGTTGGACACCCCACATCTTTTCTTTTAACTTGGTCATCAAGCATTTACGCACATTTTTTATTTTACCATGTGTCAATGCATTAATTCACGTGTTGATAAAGCTCCGACTTAACACCATTCCTCGACTCATGTCACACAAGATATGATCGACATTCTATTTCAATCATGATCGAAGTGTATTTATTTGTTGAAATTTTTGTATCAACAGCAACATAAAATGATTAGAGAAGATAAAAATAAAACCTACTTGGATTGATTGTATGGTCACTTTATTCATCTGTTTAACTAAATGTTGATATTCGAATCCTACTTAATGTATGTAGCAATTTATTAGCCAATAGTAAATTCTTAAATAGAGTGCAAATTAGCAACATATTAGTTTTTGATTAGTTGAGTTGGGAGATACTATAAACAAGTAAAAACAAAGAAAAGATAGAAATATAGTTTTTTTGAAAAAATTTTAATATTCTCTTTAAATTTTTAATGATTTATTGTATTTAATACATCAGAAGTACATTAAAAATAAAAAAAAATGTATTTTCAATCAACATTTTTCCTTTTTTATTTGTTAACCAATAAATCAAACCCATAATTTTTAGTGCATCTTTTTACTTATTTGAATACAATTTGTCATTTAATTTCCCTGTGTACTTTTATAATTAAATTTGCTTATGTAATATGTAGTTTCGCCGTTTGTGCTAAATTCAATAACATATGTCATCTTGTCTTTGATCATTCCTTTGCAAGGAACGAGTCACAAGTCATCGATCAGATTGTTGAAGATGTATTGAAAAAGTTGGAATTAAGGTTTCCTAATGAGCTACAAGTTAACCTTGTTGGAATTGACAAAAGTTGCAAAGATGTGTCATTATTGCTATCAAAAAGTAAAAGCAAAAATGTGCATGTAATTGGAATTTGGGGCATGGGCGGAATAGGCAAAACAACCGTTGCAAAGGCTGTGTTTGCCCAACTCTTTCCCTATTATGACAGTGTGTGTTTTTTAGAAAATGTCAAAGAAGCACCCCAAAATATAGGACAAAGCAAACTTACATCTTTACGAGAGAAGCTGCTTTCTGAGCTACTAAAGTATGAATATTTGAACTCTACAACAAACACATTCATTAGGAGGAGGCTTAGTAATAAAAAAGCTTTAGTTGTACTTGATGATGTGGATGATTCAGAGCAACTAGAACAATTGTGTAGAGAATGTAGCTATGCTGGTCCAGAAAGTAAAGTGATTATAACAACAAGAAATAAGCATTTGCTTAGGGGAATAGTTGATGAGGATGATATATATGAGGTCAAGACATTGAGCTTTGGGAGATCTGTAGAGCTTTTTTGCTTGAGTGCCTTCAAAGATTGGGTTCCCAAAAAAGGATATGAAGATCTCTCTCAGAGAGCAGTTGATTATGCAGGGGGTGTTCCTTTAGCTTTAAAAGTATTGGGCTCAAATCTCCGTGACACAAGTATTGAATTTTGGGATAGCGAATTGAATAAACTCAAGGACTATCCCTACGATGGAATTCAAAAGGTGTTACGAGTGAGCTATGATGGACTAGATATTCTAGAGCAGAAGATATTTTTGGATATTGCGTTCTTTTTCAAAGA
Organism: Arachis hypogaea; assembly: GCF_003086295.3. NCBI lineage: Eukaryota > Viridiplantae > Streptophyta > Magnoliopsida > Fabales > Fabaceae > Arachis > Arachis hypogaea. Next base: position 125,126,845 of record NC_092054.1, on the reverse strand, counting down.
CGAGAACAAATATTTTGTGGAAAAGATACTAAATGCTAGTGGTTTATTTGCTGTTAGTGGAATAAAAGTCCTTACAAATAAAGCTCTCATAACTATTTCAAAGGACAAGAAGATACAGATGCATGATTTAATACGAGATATGGGCTTGAATATTGTTCGTCAAGGCATTAAAGATCCTGGAAAACGTAGTCGATTGAAGGATATTGAAGAAGTTTCAGATGTGCTTGAATATAAAAGGAAGGTAAGGAAACTTAAGTCTCATCATTATACTCACTTTATAAAAATATTATTTCTAACTTAATGTGATACATATTGTTTGCTTTATTTTCTGTTAGGGAAGTGATGCAATTGAAGGTATAAAATTAGATTTGTCTCAAATTGATGATCTACACTTGAACTCTAAAGCATTCAGCATGATGAGTGATCTAAGATATCTAAAATTGTATGCTCCCTCTGGCAAGACTTTGGGTAACATGGTGTATCCGGAAGTCCTTAATGAATTTTCAGGTAAGCTGAGCTACCTTGAATGGCATGGATATGGTTTGAAGTCTCCACCGGAAAATTTGTTTACTCAGAGGCTTGTTGAGATTTGTATGCCGCACAGCCATATTACCAAACTTTGGCATGGGGTGAAGGTAAAAGATATTTTCCGCAAACTTAATCAATGTATGCTTATAAGTTTGCTTTATGAAAGATTATTTTTATTTATGTGGCAGAATCTTGTGAGTTTAGAGAGAATTGATCTAAGTGAATGCAAAGAGTTGGCGAATCTCCCGGATTTGTCCAAGGCATCAAAACTTAAATCGCTTAACCTTTCTGGTTGTGAGAGCTTGGCAGAGCTTCATTCATCTATTTGGTCTCTTGACGCTCTTGAAATTCTAGCACTGGATGGATGCAGAAAACTCACAAGTTTGAGAAGTGAGAAGCACTTGAAATCTCTCAAGACGATCAGTGTTAACGGCTGCACAAGTCTCAGAGAATTTTCCGTGTCCTCTCGTGTGATGGAATGTCTAGATCTGAGAAATGCTGGAATAGAAGAATTGCACCAATCAATTCAGCGCTCAAGCAAGCTTAAGTCACTCTACCTAGACAGTTTGATACTTAATTACTTATTGAGAATCTTCCAAATGAGTTATCACTCCTTAAGAATCTTTCAGAGCTGAGAATTTCTAATTGCAGACAACTAGTACTCAACAAAGAGCAACTGCATACCTTATTCAACGGCTTAAGGTGTCTGCACTTACTGTATTTGAAGGATTGTGATAAATTGTCTGAACTCCCTAACAACATTGGGTGCTTGGAATATCTGTGTGACCTAAGATTAGATGGAAGTGGTGTAGAGACATTGCCTATAACCGTCAAGGATCTAATCAATCTGGAAATTTTGTCGCTGAGAAACTGTAAGAACCTTAAGTACCTACCTACTCTTCCGACACTTATCAAAGAGCTTTATGTGATTAACTGCGAGTCCTTGGTGACAATAAACACCTTAGAGACCTTTGCGAAAGAGATGAGAGGAAGCACCAAGTTCATCTCGTTCGAGAATTGCACGAACCTGGATGGACCTTCACGTGAAGGAATCACGAAAGGTGCGAATTTAATAGCAACAAACGCGATACTCAAAAATAAGGATGTGGAGGAGGAGGTTCGTTCGCAGCAATATAACAGTGCACCAGAGCTAGGCCATAGCTACAGCTTCAACTTCGTGAAGGTTTGTTTGCCAGGAAGCAGTGTTCCAAGGCAATTCACTTATCGAAGCACCAAGTCCTCTTTCAGAATCGTACTTCCTTACAGCTCAAAGGTGCGGGGCTTAGTTTTTTGTGCAGTTCTGTCTCCATTTGATGAAATGGAGAAGGATGGTGCTAAGATCTCATGTGAATGCTACGAATACCAAGGAAATGGCACGAAGGTGGCGTATACTAGGTGGCATCATGAAGCTATAAGGGAGTTGAAGTGTGATCATGTGTATATATGGTATGATGAATTTCTTTTTGATGGCAGTGTTGTTGGAGGTTATAAAAGGCATTTCACTGTTGAGTTCTCCGTTACAAATGGTTTTGGGGAGCGGAGTGTGTTGAACATTTGTACAAAAGAGTGTGGGGTGCGCCTAATTCTTGACTCAGACTTGCCCAAATCAGCAAGTGTTTTGCTAGACGACGTTCGGATGCTAATAACGAATGACCTTGGACGTAAATTGAAGAGAATCATGTGGTTGGACAAGATCTAGATTACCCTTAGATATTTTATTCTGTGTATTATTCAAAACAAGCTAATTGTCTAATTTTCCTATAAAAATTGTCGTAGTAAAATCAATCCCTAATTATCTAATTTTCCTATGAAAATTAAAATAGTAAAATCAATTTTGTTATGTCTACTTTCTTTATAATAAATATTATTAGTATTTTGACATCAATGTTTTCTTAATAACTAAGTATATATTTTCTTAATTAAAAAAATTAAATACACAATTAATTAGTAAAAATATAAAATAAGAACACGTTACGGCTTTTTTTTTTGGATATGAAAAATATATGTGTATTGTGCATCGTCGTGGAAACTGTGAGTGTTAGACATGGATGTGGGACAGTTTTTTCTGAAACAAGGAATGAAGAAATTGGACTATCCGATTTCTTTGTAAAAAATTTTTAAATTTACTAATCCGATAGTCCGATTAGTGTGGAAAAGAAAATTTAAACTTTGGTGAAGGTAATCGGACCTTCCGACTTGTATTTAAAAAATTAAAAAAAATTGGAGTACACAAATCGGACCATCCGATTTGTGTACTCCAAAATTTTTAAATTTTTTAAATAGAAATCGGACCCTCCGATTTGTGTACTCAAAAATCAGACGGTCCGATTTTTACTTCTAACACCACAGTCGCGTAAAGCATCTATACACTCCACAATTACGTACTACACCATTTCTCCTTCCACACTTAAATTAAAAAGTGACACATTACATCAAACTAAATTTTAAGACATTAAATTAATAAATTTCTCATGATACGAACCCCTCACTTTTTTTTTTCTTCTACGCGAAACTAATACTTTATACGGGTCGCATTTGAAGAAGACATAGAAACAATCATATCTTTCACTGAGAACATCTTGATATTGTGTATCCCCTTTCTTTCACTCTGATGAACGTGTTCTTCATTGTATAATCCATCGCTTTCGTCCTCATTGAAATAAAATCTCTCAGTTGCCATTCAGATTGCTCTATGTTGTTGTGACTCCAACTCCAACCTTAGCTCTGATCCCAACTCCAACCCCAACTCCGAACCTAACCGCAACCCTAACTCCCACTTGGACTCAAAATCCAACTGCAAATTCCTCAAAAGATTGTGCAACTCTGAGTCAAAAATCAAGCGCACCCCACACTCTTTTGGAAGAACATTTAACACATCACGTTCCCCCAATTCATTTGCAACAAAGAACTCAAAAATAATTTCTTGTTCTTTGAGGCTTTTAACAATGCTATCAAAATGAAGTGCATCATACCAAACAAAAACATGATCACCTTTCAAATCCTTGGTAGCTTCATGGAACCACCTAGTAGCATACCCCACCTTTCTACCATCAGCATCATAGCACTGACAAAATATTCTGGCACCATGGTTCTTGATTCCTTCGCTTGGCGAAATAAGCACAGACAAAACCATTCCCAAAATGTTGGAGTGTGAAGGAATTTTGACTTTGAAAGAGGACTCTCTGCTTCGGTATGTGAACTGCTCCGGGACTCTGCTTCCTGGTGAACACACCTTAACAAAGTTGTAGTTGTGACAGCTGGCACCGCTGGCGCCTTTGCTTCTTACAAACACATTTTGAAAAGCGGCATTCATTGATGATAACTCTGCACCTTCCGCTATCCGGCAGAGCGAAGATCCGTCTAGTTTCGTGCAATTCTCAAACGACACGAACTTCTCTCGCCCTGTCATCATGGTTGCAAGAGTCTTCAAAGTGGGAACTGTCACCAACGATTTGCAGTTAGCGGCGGTTAATTCTTTGATGGTTGTTGGAAGCTCTGGCAGTTGCCTGAGGTTCAAGCAATTCTCTAAGGAAAGAATTTCGAGCAGCGAAAGATGCTTGATGCTTTCAGGCAACGTTTCTACGCCGCTTCCGTCTAGTCTCAGCTCACATAACTTGGACAACACGCTAATGTTTTCAGGAAGTTCAAGCAAGTTTGAACAATCCTTCAAATGCAGCAATCTTAGAGATCTTAGACCATCAAACAATGCTTGCAATTTCTGTTTTTCAAGAACTAGTTCTTTGCAATCAGAAATTCTTAGTTCCACAAGGCTTGTAAGGGATGATAACTCATTTGGAACATTCTGGAATCTCAAACCTTCTAGATTCAGATATCTAAGGTTGCTGGAAAGCCCTATCGACGAGTGCAGTTGTTCTATTCCTGCATTCTTCAGTTCCAAGCTCTCCATCTTATCGGAGGACAGCGCAAACTCCTTCAGACTGGTGCATCCCTCCACACTGACTTTCTTGAGAGATCTGAAATGCTTCTCGCTCTTTAAACTCTTGAGTTTCTTGCAGCCATTGAGGATCAAAGTTTCAAGCGTGTCAAGAGACAAAACAGATGGATGAAGCTCAACCAAGCTCTCACAATCAGAAAGATTCAACCATTTGAGTTTAGATGCCTTGGACAGATCTGGAAGATTCTCCAAATATTTGCACTCACTTAGATCAATTCCCTCTAAATTCACAAGATTCTGCAAGAAACATTCGATATATCAGAGACATCGTTGATCCGAGTCATTTTAAATGTTAAATGTATATTAATTATGAAATAAATGACTATACCTTAACCCCATGCCAAAGTTCTGTTATGTGGCTCTGGACCATTCGAATCTCAACAAGCTTCGTAGCACAGAAACTTTCTGGAAGAGACTTTAAGCGGTATCCGTTCCACTCAAGATACCTCAACTTGGAAGAAAATTGATTAAGGACAATAGGATAGTCCATGTTACCCGAAATCTTACCACAGGGAGTATGCAATTTCAAAAATCTTAGTTCAGTCATGATGCTAAATGCGTTAGCATTTAAGTGTAGATCGTCAATTTGTGACAAATCTAACTTTATACCTTCAACAGCATCACTCCCCTGACAAAGAAAAATAAGCGAACAATTAATATCACATTAACTAGTAACAGTTCTAAGTTCTAACTAAAATCATTCCATGCTGATAATTGATTACCTTATTTTTGCATTCAAGTACACTAGAAATTTCAGCAATGTCCCTCAACCGGCTACGTTTTCCATGATCTTCGATGCCTTCACGAACAATACTCAAAGCCAAATCTTGCACCAAACCATGCATTTTTATTTTGTTGCCATCTGAAATGGTTATGAGAGCTTTATCTTCAAGGACCTTCAAACCACCGGTAGCATAGAAACCGCAAGCATTCAAAACCCTTTCCACAAAATCTTTACTCTCGTCTTTGAAAAAGAATGCAATGTCTAGAAATATTTTCTTCTCAATATCATGTAGTCCTTCATAGCTCACTCGCAACACCTTTTGAATCCGGTCACAAGAATAGTTCTCGACCTTATCCAATTCCCTCTCCCAAAATTCAATGCTTCTATCACCAAGACTCGAACCCAAAACCTTCAAAGCCAACGGAACACCACCGGCATAATCAACCGCCCTTTTCGCAATATCCTCGTATCCTTTCTTCGGATGCTTGCTCTTGAAGGCACTCGAGCAAAAAAGCTCTAGAGATTCTTCAAAGCTCCATGTCTTAATCTCATAAACATCATATTCATCAACCATTATTCCCCTAAGCAAATCCTTATTTCTTGTAGTTATAATGAGTTTACTCTCTGGACTTGCATATCTAAATTCTTCACACAATACTTCTACTTGTTCTAAATTATCCACATCATCAAGCACAACAAAAATCTTTTTGTTACTAAGCCTCTTTCCAATTAATAATGTGGATTCTTTAGAGTTTTGATTTTCATCCTTTAGAAGCTCAGAAACCATCTTCTCTTTTAAAGATTCTATGTTTTGTGATGCTTCTTTCACATTTTCTATGAAGCAAACACTGTCATATAAGGGAAAGTGTTGGGAAAAAAGGATTTTTGCGATGGTTGTTTTACCTATCCCGCTCATACCGCAAATTCCGATTACTTGAACATTTCCAACTAACAAATTACCTCTGTTTTTTGACAGCAACAATTGCATCTCTTTGAGGATTTTGTCAAATCGAACAAGGTCTTTGGATTTTAGTTCCTTAGGGAACCTTAACTCCAGCATTTCCAATACATCTCCGACCATTTTCTCAATGACTTGAGATTGGTTCCTAGTGAAAAAGCAAGATTAAACGGAGGATTAAATTAACTTTAATTTCCACTGAAAAGATTAAATAAACCAATACTTAATTTCTTTTGGCGGAGAAACCAATACTTAATTAGTAATTATACATTACTCTAGCCACGAAACTACTATTACAGTATTACTCTTTTTTTTAAAAAAAATTAAAATATAGATAATCAATTAAAACTAAATAGTAAATTTGGATTCTAGACACTACACATATATAGAAGTCATTAAAAAACGATTTTTTATGTTTATCTATTACCAAATGTAATTAATATAAATTTTTGTTTATATATTAACTTCCTTATATATCAAAATAATAGATAAACTAATCCATAACAGAAGTGGCGTCTTCAGACTTAATTAGATTTTAATGTATAAGAATGCTTAACTATTTTTGTTTTACATATCTTCATTAAATTTAAATTATAAATAAATAATAAAACTAATGAAAATATAATAATAATAATTATTTGTAAAAAATGTAATAATTATAAAATAATATTTAATAAAATAGAAATTATTAAAAATATACGAATAATTTATTTTTGTCTATTTTTTCATTTTTAACAAATTATATATATGAGACTGAAGAAATTATAAGGAACTAAAGGTATAGTGCCTAAACAATATAATATCTCAGCACTCTATGTGTTATTTTACGATTTTTAAATGGGTGAAAAAATTCTCATCCAGCTGTTTTCATGTAAAGTTGATAGTCGAAAATTATTAGATAATAATCTAGTCAAATCTATTAAATCATATAATAATTACTAACTGCATGTGAGTCTTCGCCGCCTTTTAAATATTGTATATCATTGAAGTTCTGTTCTGAAAAAGTAAGTTTATTCTCTGTTCCTTCTCTATTATTTTTTTCTTTTATTAATGACAACAAATATGCAAAATATTGATAAGGAGAAATAATATTGATAAAGAGAAATAACAGTTGAACAACTATATATAAAAAAAATTAAAAACCACAGATTTTTTTTTTCCTTCGTAAGTGAACTTTTGAAGTTGCTTCATCGCATAGTGTTTGGCGAATGTACGTCATTTCTCAAATATTAATTATTCAGATCTGTGCCAAAATTTTAGTAGTAAGATCTAAGCATAAATAATGAATAAACTTTTTCAAAGATATTTAGACATACTAGAATTACTCAATTTAAAGTTATCATATATCCTTTGATTAGTTTGCGCAAAAGCAAGGGCTTTAATAAAATATGTTTGTTAATTTTATATATAATAACGACTAAGGAACATAACCTTTAATATCCTTTCACATCAAGAAATGAAAAACAAATAGAATTAATTTTTTTAATTAGAATAAAAATTTTTGTTACAAATTAATTAATCTTCCATATCCAATATTTAAACAGTTATACAAATTGAAGAATTATAATGAATAACATTGTATAAAATAAAAACTCAATTTTTGAACAATGAAATTTTTAAACAACATAAACAACCACCAATCAAATAAAAATACACTACACCCTAATTTAATGCTACTAATTAAATTTATTCTTTTAACCCTATTAATTCACATTGTTTACACATTGTTCAAAAATCTTATTGGTTACCTATACTTTTCCAATTTTTATTATTCCGTTTTCTATTTTAGGTTACATATTTAAAACGTGACAAAAAAACAATAATTTAAAAGCTAAAATGTTATAGCGTAAGAAGAGTTTGCATACAAAAACTATTTTCATGTGAATTATCTAAATTACACAAGAATGACAAATAATGTAATGCATGGTAGGTGCATGAAAATGAAACTTCCAAAATTTATTGTTACACAAGAATTAACTAGTACTCACTTATTGCTTCGAGTGTACCATCCAGATATATTAGCAGCTTCAGTGAGTGCACCTTTCCATTGAGACAGTTTCTTCTGAACATCTTCTTTGTTGATGATGTTGTCTTTTTCATCCAACAACAAGCACCGTTCATGTTTTGCAAATGCTTCTCCGTATGTTCCACTCTGATTCCGTACATCACAAGGATCAACATTGTAAAACAGAGGTATAACCCCCATTCCCTCGGTTCTTCGGCATTCGAGTATCTTCCCAAGTTCTTCCAAACACCATTTGGAAGACGCGTAGCCCTTTGTGAAGATCACAAAGGCTACACTGGAGTTGTGGATGGCTTCGCGAAGCGGCGGCCATATCGCATCTCCGGTTCGGAGGTAACTATCAATGTATATTTTAATGCCTGCTTGAGTAAGTGCTGAGTTTAGGTTATTAATGAAGTTGATTTGGGTGTCCCCGCCTTTGTAGCTCACAAAAACATCATATTTTTTTGGAGAAGAAGGAAACAACTCCATTAATATAATTAATCTCTTAGTCTATAATAATGTGGATACAGTCAAGAAAGTGTAGAGAGAAATGAACGAACTAATTAATACACTCTTGAACGATGGAGGAGCATGAATAAGGGTTTAGGATATATGCGTTTATATAAAGAGACTCTAACGCGGGGGGGACAAATATTTTAACATGATAATGGGACCCCTTATTTAACCACAAGTAGAACGTGAGAGAATGATATATCATATATGGGACATGACGCGGCGAATTTATTCGGAATAAAGATTCATTATAAATAAACGATTTATTTGATTAAATTAAAGACTTTGGGGAATCGTAAATCGTAATTTCTAGGAGTGACAAATGGATCAATCATCAATCTGTTTTATCTCCACTCGTAACAAACTAAAACCCCTTAAGACAAAATCATAATAATAATAATAATAATAATTTAAAATCCTTACAAAAATGCAACTTCCATACTAAAATCAATTATTTTTATTTTTAATATATATTTTATATTAATTATTAATTTTAGTGATTAATTTTAATAGACACTATAGTTAAAACTGTAAATTGTAAAGTATTGGTTTAGCTAACTTGTACTTTCAAAATAAATATTAAGATTATAAATTAAAAAATATTAAAAATACAAAAAAAATTAAATTTTTAATATATTTGTTTTGTATTTATTAAAAACAAAAATTTAGAAACTAATCTTATTACATGTCTTTTGAATAAATGTTTACTAAATCATATAAGTATTTAAGAAATAAAAATATATATTAGAGTCAATATTTATTTGGTCATTTTTGAAGCGAGCGAAAAAATTTCAAAAACAAAATTAAATTCTAGAATATAAAAATCTAAAGTATGTTAACTACTCTACCATCTCAATTTAACTAATAAAGTTTTTTGATATTACTGTTAGAAACAAGAGACTGAGAGAATAATATGAAAAGTGTATTATTGAGTTGTGATAGAAAGTACAATATACAAGAGGTATTTATAGCTGCTAAATGAATCAGAGTAATAAAGGCATAGAATCCTATAATTAATATACAGATATACTACATAAATATAGACGATACTAATTGATCCTAATTGATGCTAATGATTCTCTAACATTCCCCCTCAAACTCAAGTGGGAGCTAAGGATACCAACTTGAGTTTGGATAACAAAGTCCGAAAGCGAGTCGGGTGATGAGCTTTCGTGAAGATATCAGCAGTCTGATCCAGTGTCCCAACGGCAATGAGACGAACAGTATCAATAAGGATACGTTGTCGAACAAAGTGACAATCAATCTCAATGTGTTTGGTGCGTTCATGAAACACATCATTATGGGCAATCTGAATAGCACTGCGGTTATCACAAAACACATCAGTAGGAGACGACTGAGGAGCACCCAGATCTTCGAGAAGCCAACGAACCGAGATAACCTTAGCAGTGGTGTCAGCGAGGGCACGGTACTCAGCTTCTGTGCTTGAGCGAGCAGTGAATGTTTGCTTCTTAGCACGCCAAGAGATGAGAGCGTCGCCAAGAAACAAACAGTAACCAGTAGTAGAACGACGATCAGTGGGATCACAGCCCAATCAGCATCAGAGTATGCCTGAAGGGTCAAAGAGGAATGGGCAGAAAAATGAAGGCCATGAAATAGAGTGCCTTTGACATACCGAAGAATGCGAAGAACTGCCGCATAGTGAGTAGTACGAGGAGCTGACAAGAACTGGCTGAGGACATGAACCGGATAGGCAATGTCTGGTCGGGTGACAGTCAAGTAGACAAGACCTCCAACTAACTGGCGATAAAGTGTCGGATTATCCAAAACAGTGCCATCCATAGGGGTAAATCGAACATTAGGCTCAAGAGGAGTAGACTCAGTGCGACTATCTGTAATCCCAGCGCGAGCAAGAAGATCTGAAGCATACTTAGCCTGAGAGAGATAGATGCCATCATCGGTGGAGATGACCTCAAGACCAAGAAAATACCTGAGAGAACCAAGATCTTTCATCTCAAAGGTACGGTGAAGTGAGGCCTTGAGAGCAGAGATACCATCAACATCATCCCCAGTGATTATCATGTCATCAACATACAAAAGTAGAAGAACAACTCCACGTTCGCTTTTACGAATGAAGAGCGCATTCTCATGAGGGCTAGAAGTAAAACCAAGACTGCGTATGGTAGTGCTGAACTTGTCAAACCATTCACGAGGAGCTTGCTTAAGTCCATAAAGTGCCTTGCGAAGGAGACAAACCTTATCAGAAGGACAAGGATATCCCGGAGGTGGTTTCATATAGACTGTCTTTTTCAAATCCCCATTAAGAAATGCATTCTTCACATCCATCTGACTGAGAGACCATTTTTTAACTGCGGCAATGGCAAGAAGAGCTCGAACAGACGTAAGGCGAGCGACAGGGACAAAAGTCTCTTCATAATCAATACCATACTCTTGCGTACAACCTTGAGCAACCAAGCGGGCCTTATAACGGTCAATAGAGCCATCAGAGCGAGTCTTGATCTTGTATACCCATCTACTGCCCACAACTTCCTTATCAGAAGGAGGATCAACCAGATCCCAAGTGTGTGCTTTTTCAAGTGCCTGTAATTCTTCTTGCATTGCTTGTTGATACCATGTTAGAAACAAGAGACTGAGAGAATAATATGAAAAGTGTATTATTGAGTTGTGATAGAAAGTACAATATACAAGAGGTATTTATAGCTGCTAAATGAATCAGAGTAATAAAGGCATAGAATCCTATAATTAGTATACAGATATACTACATAAATATAGACGATACTAATTGATCCTAATTGATGCTAATGATTCTCTAACAATTACGATTATGAATAAATAAATTAATTCTAAAAAATTTTTATTGATCGAACAATTTTACTGCTTAAATTTTGTTACAATTTTATGTTTTATGTGTTTAATTTATTCTTCCAATTTTATGTAAAATGTCGATTTTATCTGCCTTGTCCACTACTAGTCATTTTTCAAATGGATATAAGGATATTGGTATGTTTAAAGTTTAAACACTCAACATGCATGCTGGAGGCTAATTAGCTGTATTGCGTGACTAACTGAAATTAAACACACGTATTAAAAAAGACAACACATATACCAACTCTATATAAAGGTTATTTTTAAAAGGTGTTATAGATATAATTATTCATTAAATTATTTTTTTATTAATTTAAATTTTTAAAAAATATAATTTTATAATATAATATTAAAATTTTATGTTAAAAAAATTTAGAATTCGATTCTTTGTAAATTTCAAAAGAAAAAAATAGTATAAAATAAATAAAAAAAATTTATACAAAAAAATAAAACAAATTCAAAAAAAAAATTTATTTAAAAGACCGTATTAGAGATATAACCATTCATATTATTTTTTCTTATCAATTTTAACTTTTAATAAAAATAGCATCATGACAAAAGAAACAGAATTTAATTAGAACAACGTACATTTTTATTTTTAAAATACTGTATAATTCATAGATATATATCACATTTTCATAATATAGAATGTGTGCCCAAAGCTTTTTTTTTCCTCCCTACTCTCTTCTATCAAATTTTCATGTTCCCTTTTATAATTTTGGATAGATTATAGAAAACTAAAAGTTAATTGATTACTTAAAAGAGAAAGGGAAAAAAAATGTCTATGTGCATTATAGATTTTCTTAAAAGAAGGATGATGTAGACTCAAAAGTAGGGTTATACATACAAATATTTTTTATACTAATACTAATTAAATTAAGTCAACATTTATGAGAAATTATGCAGCACGGATATTTCGTTGAGTTGTCGTATTCACGTATTGGACATATTTTGGATACGATATTTATCAATACGCGTGTTTATTGTGTCCAACCGTGTTTTAATAAAAAGGAATGAAAAACTACCATTTGTACCCATGAACTTTACGAACACTGATAAAAGTACACATATAACATAGAAAGTGACATTATACCCATGAAAGGCTGGGTTCGTTTGTCAAAAGTACACAGACGTCATTAACTCGTTTACTCTGTTAAACTAGAGGTTAACGTGGCACGTTAAGTGCTTATCTGGCTATAAAAAAGCAATATGACGTGTCCAAACATCTTGTTACTGTTATAACATCACTCCTTTTCCAAATTTATCCTCATCATCAATTGTTTCCTAAATTTGAAATTGAAAATCCTAGAATGTCTAGGCAAAGTAGAAGTAACTATTGTTCTTTGAATGGAAGCATCAGCAGAGAGGAGGCTTCATCTTCCAAAAGTGGTGAAGAGAAGACTCTGTCTTGGAGATGCTTCTGTGAGTAGGATGTGGTATTGTAACAATCTGGAACTTTGACAAATCCTGGAAGATGATTCATTAGGTGTCTTCTATGAAAGGTAAGTCCTTTTGTTTTTATATTTATGTTTAGGGTAACTTATTGTGAACGATTCCTTATTCCTATGTTTCACACTGCAGATGATGGATTGCAAATATTTTGTATGGGTAGATGAGATCGACGGAGGCTGGAAAAAATTGGCAAGAATCCTTGTTAGAAAAAATCAAGATAGTTGTTGTGCTATGCATGAGGTCAATATCATTGGGTAAAAAAGGGAGATTCGAGAGAATAGTTTGAAGATCTTGTTAAAGATAGGGAAGCTCCAAAGTGAAATTACAACTACTAGGTCATGGCTTATAACAATTTTCTTTGGTTTGTTACTTTATGTAGGCTTTAATCTGTTCTAATTAATTAATATGTAATTATGCGCATGGTGTATGTTGTTTTGGAGCCTTTTTGTGGCTATTTGGTTTCAATGACGATGAACTTCAAAATTCTGTTAATATCTTCACTTGCTGTAAAAAAGTCAAATTGTGTTGTAACATTAATGCCCATGATTGTTGATATAATTGATATTTGTGACCTTGGATGAAATTTGTATTTGACAAAACAAGACATATGAATATCGTGAATTGACAAATCTATCCAAAAATCTGGTATTGTACACTAAATAATGAAAATGTAACCTGGAAATAGAACTAAATAAAAGATATTCATTCTATATACTATAATAAACTTGAATATAATTCTAACATAAGTATTTTACCAACAAAAGTCTCAAAACAAGTCTATGAGGTTTGATGTCAAAGTAGCAAATCCAAATTATCTAAAAGTACCAAAACAAATCATGAACATAAAAGTACTAGGTAGTGTAATATAAGCACTAAGCGTAAGTTATAAAAAAAAATATATTATCAGAGTTTTAAATCTCTCATTACAGTAAGTTCCTGATAAAAAAATATAGTCACACTAGAAAAATCATATTTGTTAGGTGTGGAGTTGCTACTGCCACTAGAACCCCCAATATTGTTGCCACTTGAAGATGCTCCTGTTGGTGGACGAAATCCAGGTACTGACCATCTGCCTGCTGTTTGAATTATGGATGGTGGAGTTGGCATGAATTACATAAATCTTGAAGTGGTCCCTAGAGTTTCACCATGCATTGTTTGTCTGGTAACTCTTAGAGGAGGTTGGTTAGTAAGTGGTATAGGCCTAACATGAGATGATTGTGGTGTGGTAGGCCTTATGGGAGTAGGTTATGGTGGGGTAGGTTTGAGGAGAAAATGTTGTGATGGTGATAACCTCTTAACATTTCTCCTCTTAATTGGTCGCTTGGATATGGTTGGCTTCATGATAGGTCTAGGTAGTACATGTACAGTAGAGAACCTAGAAGGTAGAGGTCTTACTACCATAGGTTCTTTGGTAGGATTCACAGAGTTCACCACGTCAACATTCACCTATGTAGGATAATTCTATCAAGTCAAATGTTTAGTGCAAGATAAATTAATTTTTATGCTAATAATTGGAAGAAGTAAGTAAATACAAAAAATTTACATTAGGTGAATATGAAGCTGATGCTTCAGTATGTGCAGCCTCCAAAGTCTCTTTTCAAGACATCTCTTGCTCCCTGGCAGCATCCTTATCAAGATCATCAACAACGATACTTTCAGTTGTTGCTGCTGCACCCTGATGCTGACTACCACTATTTGTTGTAACTTTTCCACTAGCCATAGCTTCTTTCTTCTTGTCACGTTCTCTGCTGTTATGACCAGTCTGAGAACGCATGAGCAATTTTAATAATTTTAATTTTCTAAAAAGACAATCAATATGCACAAAGTAAATAAAATGAGACATGAAATGTTAGGTTGTACTTAGGGGTGAGCACGGGTCGGTTTGGTTCGGGTTTATGGTAAAATTAGAACCGAACCGATCAAAATATAATTGGTTCGATTTGGTTCGGATTTGTAATTTTTTGTACATGTAACCGAACAAAACCAAACCGATTAAGAACGGATTGGTTCGGTTCGGGTAATTGGGTACCCGATGACTTTGAAATTCATAAAAAAATAAATTTTTATCTTAAAAATTCAACAAGTACAATAAACATGTAACATCAATAGAAATAATCCAAACATATTAAACACCAAATACATTAAAAACTAAACTCATTAAAATCCAAACATATTAAATAGTGAATAATCATTGTCTAATAGAAAAGCCATATATATATTTTATTTTTTTATTTAATTAATATATGATCGGGTTTGCTTCCGCACCCCCAGAACCAATACCCGAACCAATTACTAACAAAGGTCATCGGTTTGGTTCGGGTTGGACCCGATTACCCATTGGTTCTAGAACCAATTTAATTGGTTCGGTTCGGGTTCAGACGGGTAATCGGGTACCCGCTACCCGTGCTCACCCCTAGTTGTACTTTCAGAAAATATTTATATTTAATGGGACCATATCTCCTCTTTGCCCTATGGAGATTAGGATTCTCTCTAGAGCTATCTCTACGGGTATCTCTCTTTTTGGTAGGTCTCCTATGCACACGAGGTAACAGTGGATAGCGATTTTCCTTCTCCTAGTATTCCTGGCTTGGTGAATAAACTAACACTCAACACCCAAATCTTCTTAAAATTAATAATACATGAATAAATCATTAAAAAGTGAATAAATAATAAAAAAACAAGATAAGCTTATAACAAAAATCAATACCCAAATGTTCTCAAAATTAAGAGTAATTGAATAAACCATAAAAAAAGAACAAATCATCGAAAAAACATAATCAGCTTATAACATTATTCAACACCCAAATGCTTTCAAAATTAAGAATAGAGGAATAAACCATCAAAAAATGAATAAACTATCAACAAACATAATCAGTTTATAACATTATCCAACACCCAAATATTTTTAAAATTAAGAATACATGAATAAACCATCAAAAAATAATAAACCATAAAAAAGAACTACTATTTTCCCAAATTTTCTAAATTGAAACACAATCCCACAGTGACAAGCTCAATGCGATCAGTGAGAGAAAAAAAAAAATCCTAACTTCAGTTAACAACTTCATGGTATACGAGTTTAGTGAAAAAAATTGGTAACTAAAATAAAAAATTGAGCACTAGAACTATAAGAAGATGGCTTACCTCTAATTATGGTACTGATAACTGTCTTTCAATCATTGCGACACACCCACGCGATGGAAGGATCACCATCAAACCACGATTGTGGATTTTGGAGTGGCCGCCTTCAACCTCCTAGTCAGTTTTGTTGGAGCCCAATAGGTGATTCACATCTCTCTCTGCCAGGGCATGCAAATATGTTGTAAAGAAGATGGAATGAAGCGAAGTGAACTCTAGCTTCTCTCTCCCTTTCCTATATCTACCTGAAACGTTTTAAAAGAATTAAAGAGTAAAAATCAAAAGTCAGGTAAGCACTAACGTGCCATGTTGGCCTCTAATTTAATAGAGTAAATGAGTTAATAATGCCTGGGTATTTTCAACAGACGGATCTAGCTTTTCATGGATACAAAGTCGCTTTTTGTCTTGTATGAGTATTTTTATCAGCGTTCATAAAGTTTATCGTACAAGTGGTAGTTTTTATAATAAAAAATAAAAAATTTTTTCTGGATACACTTGCACACAGCTAAATACCATTACGTATCAGCGTGTCCAGCCTTATTCTTAACATGTATGTATTCTTAAAATGAGTTTAGAAATAATATATTATTATTTACTAAAACAAAAAATATTTTAAATACTTTATATAATTAAAAAATATATTAAATATAGTTAATTTTTTTTTATATTTTAATATCAATAAATATCAAAATATCATTGTAATTTATCTAAAAAATACTTTATATTTTATATATATGTCATGTTTCTGTGTCTTATAAAATTTAAAAATTTGTATATCTGTGTATCTTATATCGTATCGTATTCCGTATACGTGTTAATGTTCGTGCATCATAAATGAGAGGTATTAATTCACTGGTAAACCTAGCAATTTGTGATAAATGAATTATAAATCCAATAGACTTATTGGAATGTGAAAGGGAATGAGGAAAAAAAGATGATTCTCATTGAGTAAAATAATTACAAGTGAGGTATATATATGTACACACAAGTGAGTTGAGAGCAATTGGCTACTTATTGACACAAAGCTATAACTAACTGCTATACCAGTAGAAAGAATGACTAATTAACTACTAGCTAATTAAGTTAGGTATCCATAACATCCCCCCTCAAGTTGGCAGGTATATGTTGATCGTGCCAAACTTGGAGATGAGTTGTGGAACTGGGTTGGAGTTATCGGCTTCATGAAGACATCGGCAAGCTGATGCTGCGTTTAAATATGGATCAATTTGATGAATCCTACCACAACTTTATCTCGAACAAAATGGCTACCTCAATATGTTTAGTCCTATCATGGATGTGGGATTTGATGCAATATGGATGGCTGACATAGAGACACAAAACAACATGGAAGATGGTGCCGTGATTTGAAAGTCAGGGAGGAGTCTTGTCAACCAAGTCAATTCAGCAGCCACTGTTGCCATAGCTCTGTATTTAGATTTAGCAGATGATCGAGAAACTGTTTGTTATTTCTTTGATCTCTACGAAATCAGAGAATCTCCAATGAACACACAGTAACCTGTAACGCTTTTCCTAGTGTCAGGACATCTTGTCCAATCTGCATCCGCATAAGTCATTAGCCTCTTTTCCGATTTTACAGAAAATAATAACCCTTGACCCACAATTCCTTTCAAGTATCTCAAGAGATGGTGAAGGGCATTCAACTAAGCAGTTCTAGGCTTAGACAAAAATTGACTAAGGGTAGACACTATATAGGTAATGTCCTAGCGGGATAGAGTGAGGTACATTAACCTCCATATTAGTCTCCGGTAGATGGATGGGTCCGCAAGTAAATCACCATCGGAGTTACTTATTAGTTTGAGGTTTGCCTCCATAGGCAGAGAAACAGACTCAGAATCTATAAAATTGGTGTCCTCCAAGATGCTTAAGGTGTACTTTCCTTGGCTAAGGACAATTCCATCGCTGGACCTTGCTAGTTCCAAGCCTAAGAAATACTTCAAATCACCTAGAATCTTCAATTTTAAGGAGGCCTCTAACAGTTTCTGCACCTTATACATCATATCCTTGGAGGGGCTGGCTAGTATTATGTCATCTACATAAACTAGCAAGTAAACAATCTTGTCGCCACTGCCATAAGAGAAGAGAGAGTAATCACGTCTGGACTGCTTGAATTTGTGAGTGAGCAGCGCTAAAGTGAATTTATAGAACCATTGTCTTGAGGCTTGTCTCAAAACATAGATGGACTTGTTCAACTTGCATACGGGTTCAGAGTTCTTGGATTTGTAACCAAGAGGCATGTGCATATAGCCTGCCTCCACTCAGGGTACTTCACAACTTGATGGAAGAAGGTGGGCTCAGGAATTGTAGCAACATTAGCTATGAAATGAGAGTGATGGTGTGAGATATGTCGAAACTGATCTATATTCTCATGAGAAATAATATTGCACTGATAGTCCTTGAGGTAAGGTGGTGGTATGTGTTGTCTGGACGATTTTATCAAGTTAATTAGTGAGTTTGGAATAATAGACTGATGTTGTGAGGTAGGTTCAGTGACTAGCGTATCCACAGATGATTGAGATGGTGGTTGGGCAGAAGGAGGACTGATAAGTGTGGCTGGAGGAGCTGCATCAGTGATGGATGCGGGGATAACTATATCAAAAAAATTATCCATCATGGGCCTAGAAGTATTGGTTAATTGTCAAAAGGAGAATTCAGTTTCAACAAAAGAAACATCTTTGGAGATGAAAATCTTCTTCCTCACTGGGTCATACAGTTTGTATCCCTTGTAACCAGAAGGGTAGCCAATGAAGATTGCATGCACTGCTCTAGGGGAGAACTTGTGTCTCTGAGATAGAAAAGAAGACGCATGAGCCAGCCGAAGACTCTCAAAAAGTGATAGTCAGGTTGCTTAAGGAAAAGTTTCTCATAAGGAGATAGTGTTGAAGTGCTAGACTTGGTAAGCAATTGATGAGGAAAGTGGCAGTCAGGACACAATCTCCCCAAAAAGAAATTGGGGCCTTGGACTGAAAGAACAATGCTCTGGCCACATTAAGTAGATGCTGGTGCTTTCTTTCAACAACGACATTCTGTTCTGGCCGCTTTATATAAGAGAATTGATAAAGCATACCCTTTGAATTCAGATAATCAAGGAGCATTAGTTCACCAGCATTGTCTGATCTCACCTGCTTTATCCTTGTATTAAATTGAGTTTCAATCATATTAAAAAAATTAATGAGAGTGTGAAAAGCATCAGATTTGCATTTTAGCAAAAAGGTCCAAGTGAATATGGAATAATCATCCACAATAGTAAAGAAATATCTCATGTTATTACAAGTTGGAGCTCTATAAGGGCCCCAAATATCACAGTGAACCAAATCAAAGGAATTCTTACAAAAATGATTATTGGATTGAAAAGACAAACGCTTGAGTTTAGCTAAGGGACAAACTTCACAAGTAGAATATTTGTATTTAAGAGTTTTATTGGACAAGAGAGGACTCAATTTGTTAAAGACTTTTTCAGAAGTGTGACCAAAACGAGCATGCCAAATAGTGCTATCAACATGTGTCACTAATTGGCAACTATGAACAGAACTTTCAGTATGAACCGTGAATGATGATTGTAGCAGAAACAGGTGGTGCGCGGAAATCGTGACGGTTCCATTCCTTGGTAACGGCGTTGAAAACTTTATACGCACGTTCATAATCTTAATTCTTTGTCACAACTTCACACAACTGACCAGCAAGTGCACTGGGTCGTCCAAGTAATAAAAACCTTACGTGAGTAAGGGTCGATCCCACGGAGATTGTCGGCTTGAAGCAAGCTATGGTCACCTTGTAAATCTCAGTCAGGCGGATTCAAATGGTTATAGAGTTTTAATAATTAAAAGATAAATAAAACATAAAATAGGATAGAGATACTTATGTAATTCATTGGTGAGAATTTCAGATAAGCGTATAGAGATGCTTTCGTTCCTCTGAACTTCTGCTTTCCTGCTGTCTTCATCCAATCATTCCTACTCCTTTCCATGGCAAGCTTTATGTAGGGCATCACTGTTGTCAATGGCTACATCCCATTCTCTCTGTGAAAATGGTCCAATGCGCTGTCACTGCATGGCTAATCATCTGTCGGTTCTCGACCATACTGGAATAGGATTTACTATCCTTTTGCATCTGTCATTACGCCCAGCACTCATGAGTTTGAAGCTCGTCACAGCCATCCCTTCCCAGATCCTACTCGGAATACCACAGACAAGGTTTAGACTTTCCGGATCTCAGGAATGGCCATCCATGGATTCTAACTTATACCACGAAGATTCTAATATCTCAGACTCGGTCCTCTGTATTAGATATCTAAGAGATACTCATTCTAGCTTGTTTGCATGTAGAACGGAAGTGTTTGTCAGGCACGCGTTCATAGGTGAGAATGATGATGAGCGTCACATAATCATCACATTCATCATGTTCATGGGTGCGAATGGATATATTAGAGAAGGAATAAGCTTGAATTGAATAGAAAAACTGTAGTACTTTCTATTAATTCATGAGGAACAGCAGAGCTCCACACCTTAATCTATGGTGTGTAGAAACTCTACCGTTTGAAAATACATAAGTGATGAAGGTTCAGGCATGGCCGAATGACCAGCCCCCATAAAGGTCTAAGATAGCATAAAACTAATCAAAAATCCCCTTACAAAGATAGTAAAAAGTCCTATTTATACTAGACTAGTTACTAGGGTTTACAGAAATGAGTAAATGATGTAGAAATCCACTTCCGGGGCCCACTTGGTGTGTTCTTGGGCTGAGCATTGAGCTTTACACGTGTAGAGGTCTTTCTTGGAGTTGAACGCCAGTTTGTAACCTGTTTCTGGTGTTTAACTCCATTTTACAACCTGTTTCTGGCGTTTGACTCCAGAATGCAGCATGGAACTGGCGTTCAACACCAGTTTACGTTGTCTATCCTTAATTAAAGTATGGGTTATTATATATTTCTGGAAAGCCCTGGATGTCTACTTTCCAACGCAATTGACAGCGCGCCATTTGGAGTTTTGTAGCTCCAGAAAATCCACTTTGAGTGCAGGGAGGTCAGAATCCAACAGCATCTGCAGTCCTTCTTCAACCTCTGAATCTGCTTTTTGCTCAGGTCCCTCAATTTCAGCCAGAAAATACCTGAAATCACAGAAAAATACACAAACTCATAGTAAAGTCCAGAAATGTGATTTTTAATTAAAAACTAATAAAAATATACTAAAAACTAACTAAATCATACTAAAAACTATGTAAAAACAATGCCAAAAAGCGTATAAATTATCCGCTCATCACAACACCAAACTTAAATTGTTGCTTGTCCCCAAGCAACTAAAAATAAAATAGGATAAAAAGAAGAGAATATACTATAAATTCTAAAATATCAATGAAACTTAGCTCCAATCAGATGAGCGGGACTTGTAGCTTTTTGCCTCTTGAATAGTTTTGGCATCTCACTTTATCCATTGAGGTTCAGAATGATTGCATCTATAGGAACTCAGAGTTCAGATAGTGTTATTGATTCTCCTAGTTTAGTATGTTGATTCTTGAACACAGCTATTTTATGAGTCTTGGCCGTGGCCCTAAGCACTTTGTTTTCCAGTATTACCACCGGATACATAAATGCCACAGACACATAACTGAGTGAACCTTTTCAGATTGTGACTCAGCTTTGCTAAAGTCCCCAATTAGAGGTGTATAGGGTTCTTAAGCATACTCTTCTTTTTGCTTTGGACCTTGACTTTAACCGCTCAGTCTCAAGTTTTCACTTGACACCTTCACGCCACAAGCACATGGTTAGGGACAGCTTGGTTTAGCCGCTTAGGCCAGGATTTTATTCCTTTAGGCCCTCCTATCCACTGATGCTCAAAGCCTTGGATCCTTTTTTTTTATTACCCTTGCCTTTTGGTTTTAAGGGCTATTGGCTTTTTACTCTTGCCTTTTGGTTTAAAGAGCTTTTGGCTTTTTCTTCTTGCTTTTTCTTTTTCTTTCTCTTTTTTTCGCAATTTTTTTTGCAAGCTTTTGTATTCACTGCTTTTTCTTGCTTCAAGAATCATTTTTATGATTTTTCAGATTATCAAATAACATGTCTCCTTTTTTCTTATTCTTCAAGAGCCAACATATTTAACATTCATAAACATCAACTTCAAAAGACATATGCAATGTTCAAGCATTCATTCAGAAAACAAAAAGTATTGTCACCACATCAAAATAATTAAACTAGTTTCAAGGATGAATTTGAAACCATGTACTTCTTGTTCTTTTGTAATTAAAACATTTTTCATTCAAGAGAGGTGATGGATTCATATTCATAACTTTAAGGCAGAGACACTTAGACACTAATGATCATGTAATAAGACACAAATATAAATAAACATAAAGCTCAGAAATCGAAAAACAGGAAAATAAATAAACAAGGAGATTAAGGAATGAGTCCACCTTAGTGAGGGTGGCGTTTTCCTCTTCTTGAAGAACCAATGGTACTCTTGAGCTCCTCTATGTCTCTTCCTTGTCTTTCTTGCTCCTCCCTCATAGCTCTTTTATCTTCTCTAATTTCATGGAGGATGATGGAGTGCTCTTGGTGCTCCACCCTTAGTTGTCCCATGTTGGAACTTAATTCTCCTAGGGAAGTGTTGATTTGTTCCCAATAGTTTTGTGGAGGGAAGTGCATCCCTTGAGGCATCTCAGGGATTTCATGGTGAGGAATCTCCTCATGCTCATGTTGAGGTCCATGATCTCTTGTTTGCTCCATCCTTTTCTTAGTGATGGGCTTATCCTCTTCAATGAGGATATCTCCCTCTATGTCAATTCCAGCTGAATTGCAGAGGTGGCATATGAGGTGAGGAAAGGCTAACCTTGCCCAAGTGGAGGACTTGTCAGCCACCTTGTAGAGTTCTTGAGGTATAATCTCATGAACTTCCACCTCTTCTCCAATCATGATACTATGGATCATGATGGCCTGGTCTATAGTAACTTCAGACCGGTTACTAGTAGGAATGATTGAGCGTTGAATGAACTCTAGCCATCCCCTAGCCACTGGTTTGAGGTCAACCCTTCTTAGTTGAACCGGCTTGCCCCTTGAGTCAATTTTCCATTGAGCTCCTTCTACACATATGTCCATAAGGACTTGGTCCAACCTTTGATCAAAGTTGACCTTCTTGTGTAGGGGTGTGCATTTTCTTCCATCATTGGCAAGTTGAACGCCAGCCTTATATTTTCCGGACTGAAATCTAAGTATTTTCCCCGAACCATAGTAAGCCAATGCTTTGGATTTGGGTTCACATTTTGATCATGGTTCCTTGTGATCCATGCGTTTGCATAGAACTCTTGAACCATTAGGATCCCGACTTGTTGAATGGGGTTGGTGAGAACTTCCCAACCTCTTCTTTGAATCTCGAGTCAGATCTCCGGATACTCATTCCTTTTGAGCTTGTAAGGAACCTCAGAGATCACTTTCTTCTTGGCCACAACTTCATAGAAGTGGTCTTGATGGACCTTTGAGATGAATCTCTCCATCTCCCATGACTCAGAGGTGGAAGCAATTGCCTTTCCTTTCCTCTTTCTAGAGGTTTCTCTAGCCTTAGGTGTCATAAATGGTTATGGAAAAACAAAAAGCAATGCTTTTACCACACCAAACTTAAAATGTTTGCTCGTCCCCGAGCAAAAGAAGAAAGAAAGAAGTAGAAGAAGAAGAGAAATGGAGGAGAGGGAGAGAGAGTAGGTTTCGGCCAAGTGGAAGAAGATAGGGTTATGTTGTGTGAAATAGAAGAAGGAATGAGGGGTTTATATAGAAGTGGGAAGGGGTTTAGGGTTCGGCCATTTAGGGTTGGGTTTAGGAGGGAAAATATTTTGAATTTGAAGGTAGGTGGGGTTTATGGGGAAGAGAAGATGGATGTGAGTGGTGAGGGGGTGATTGGTGGAGGTTATTTTGGGGAAGAGTGTTATGAAAAGGTGTGAAGAGGAGAGAAGAAAATGTGGGGGTCTTGTGGGGTCTACAGATCCTGAGGTGTCAAGGATTTTTTATCCCTGCACCTTTTAGACGTGTAAAATGCCCTATACATGCAATCCTGGCGTTTAACGCCAGACTGCTGCCTGTTTCTGGCGTTAAACGCCACTTCCATGCTCTGTTCTGGCATTTAACGCCAGGTAGATGCTTGTTTCTGGCGTTAAACGCCAGCTTGGTGCCTGTTTCTGGCGTTAAACGCCAGACAGATACTTGTTTCTGGCGTTTAAACGCCAGACTGTTCTCCTCCAGGGTGTGCTATTTTTCATTCTATTTTTCACTCTATTTTTTATTTTTCAATAGTTTTTGTGACTTCACATGATCATAAACCTAAATAAAACTTAAAATAGCAATGGAAAATAAATAAATATAATTAGATAACATTGGGTTGCCTCCCAACAAGTGCTTCTTTAATGTCAATAGCTTGACAGTGAGCTCTCATGGAGCCTCACAGATGTTCAGAGCAAGGTTGGAACCTCCCAACACCAAACTTAGAGTTTGAATGTGGGGGTTCAATACCAAACTTAGAGTTTGGTTGTGGCCTCCCAACACCAAACTTAGAGTTTGACTGTGGGGGCTTTGATTGACTCTGCAGTGAGAGAAGCTTTTCATGCTTCCTCTCCATGGTTACAGAAGGGGATCCTTGAGTTTAAAATACAAGGTTGTCCTCATTCAGTTGAAGGACTAACTCTCCTCTGTCCACATCAATAACAGCTCTTGCTGTGGCTAGGAAAGGTCTTCCAAAGATGATGGATTCGTCCTCATCCTTCCCAGTATCCAGGATTATGAAATCAGCAGGGATGTAAAGGCCTTCAACCTTTACTAGCACGTCCTCTACTTGTCCATAAGCTTGTTTTCTGGAGTTGTCTGCCATCTCTAATGAGATTTTGGTAGCTTGCAGCTCAAAGATTCCCAGTTTCTCTATTACAGAGAGTGGCATGAGGTTTATCCCTGATCCAAGGTCACATAGAGCCTTCTCAAAGGTCATGGTGCCTATGGTACAAGGTATTAAGAACTTTCCAGGATCCTGTTTCTTCTGAGGCAATCTCAGTTGATCCAGATCACTTAGTTCATTGATGAGCAAGGGAGGTTCATCTTCCCAAGTCTCATTACCAAATAATTTGGCATTCAGCTTCATGATTGCACCAAGGTACTTGGCAACTTGCTCTTCAGTAACATCTTCATTCTCTTCAGAAGAAGAATACTCATCAGAGCTCATGAATGGCATAAGGAGGTTCAATGGAATCTCTATGGTCTCTAGATGAGCCTCAGATTCCTTTGTTTCCTCAGAGGGAAACTCCTTGTTGATCACTGGACGTCCCAGGAGGTCTTCCTCACTTGGATTCACGTCTTCTCCCTCCCTTGTAGGTTCAGCCATGATGGTTAAATCAATGGCCTTGCACTCTCTCTTTGGATTCTCTTCTGTATTGCTTGGGAGAGTACTAGAAGGAGTTTCAGTGACTCTTTTACTCAGCTGGCCCACTTGTGCCTCCAAATTCCTAATGGAGGACCGTGTTTCATTCATGAAACTTACAGTGGCCTTAGATAGATCAGAGACTATATTTGCTAAGCTAGATGGATTCTGCTCAGAACTCTCTGTCTGTTGCTGAGTGGATGATGGAAAAGGCTTGCTATTGCTAAACCTGTTTCTTCCACCATTGTTAAAGCCTGGTTGAGGCTTTTGTTGATCCTTCCATGAGAAATTTGGATGATTTCTCCATGAGGGATTATAGGTGTTTCCATAGGGTTCACCCATGTAATTCACCTCTGCTATTGCAGGGTTCTCAGGATCATAAGCTTCTTCTTCAGAAGATGCCTCTTTAGTACTGTTGGATGATTCCTTCAATCCATTCAGACTCTAAGAAATCATATTGACTTGCTGAGTCAATATTTTATTCTGAGCCAATATGGCATTCAGAGTATCAATTTCAAGAACTCTCTTCCTCATGGGCGTCCCATTATTCACAGGATTCCTTTCAGAAGTGTACATGAACTGGTTATTGGCAACCATGTCAATGAGTTCTTGAGCTTCTGCAGGCGTTTTTTTTAGGTGAATGGATCCACCTGTAGAATGGTCCAGTGACATCTTTGATAATTCAGACAGACCATCATAGAATATATCCAGGATAGTCTATTCTGAAAGTATGTCAGAAGGACACTTTTTGGTTAGTTCCTTGTATCTCTCCCAAGCTTCATAGAGGGATTCACCTTCCTTTTGTCTGAAGGTTTGAACATCCACTCTAAGCTTACTAAGCTTTTGAGGAGGAAAGAACTTGGCTAAGAAGGCCGTGACCAGCTTATCCCAAGAGTTCAGGCTATCCTTAGGTTGAGAGTCCAACCATATTCTAGCTCTGTCTCTTACAGCAAATGGAAAAAGCATAAGCCTGTAGACCTCGGGATCAACCCCATTGGTCTTAACAGTATCACAGATCTGCAAGAATTCAGTTAAGAACTGAAAAGGATCTTCAGATGGAAGTCCATAAAACTTGCAGTTTTGTTGCATCAGAGAAACTAATTGAGGTTTAAGCTCAAAGTTGTTTGCTCCAATGGCAGGGATTGAGATGCTTCTTCCATGTAAATTGGAATTAGGTGCAGTAAAGTCACCAAGCATCTTCCTTGCATTGTTATTATTTTCGGCCATGTCTCATTCTTTTTCGAAATTTTCAGTCAGATTTTCTCCAGAGAGTTGTGCTTTAGCTTCCCTTAGCTTCCTCTTCAGAGTCCTTTCAGGTTCAGGATCAGCTTCAACAAGAATGTTCTTATCCTTGTTCCTGCTCATATGAAAAAGAAGAAAACAGAAAAGAAAATATGGAATCCTCTATGTCACAGTATAGAGATTCTTTTATGTGAGTAGAAGAAGATATGAATAGAAGATGGAGAATCCAAACACAAGAGTGAGGAGTAGGTTCGAATTCTTAGATGAAGAGGAGTGTTAGTAAATAATTAAATAATTAGAAGGAGGTGAGAGAGAAGAATTTTCGAAAATTAAATAAATTAAAATAAAAATATTTTTATTTTTAATTTGAAATTAAAATAAAATTCGAAAATTAGAAAAGAAATAAAATTAAAATTAAAAATTAAAATAATTAGTTAATTAAAAAGGAATTTTGAAAAAGAGGAAGGTGATTTTCGAAAATTAGAGAGAGAATTAGTTAGGTAGTTTTGAAAAAGATATGATTGAAACAAAAAGATAGGATTGATTGAAAAAAAGATTTGAAAATCAATTTAAAAAGATAAGAGGTTAGAAAAGAAGTTAGAAAAGATTTTGAAATTGATTTTGAAAAAGATATGATTGAAAGATATGATTGAAAAATTTAATTTGAAAAAGATTTGAAAAGAAAATTAAAAAGATTTGATTTTTGAAGTTAAAGTTGATTACTTGACTAATAAGAAACTAAAAGATATGATTTTAAAATTTAAAGATTGAACCTTTCTTAATAGGCAAGTAACAACTTGAAAAATTTTTGAATCAAAACATTAAATGCTAGTAGTAATTTCGAAAATATGGAATAAAAGTAAGAAAAAGATTTTGAAAATTAATTTGAAATTTTCGAAAATATTAAAAGAAAAATGAAAAAGATTTTGAAAAAATTTTAAAAAGGAATTCGAAAATATTAAAAGGAAATTGAAAAAGATTTGATTTTTGAAAAAGATTTGAAAAAGATAGAATTTTTAAATTGAAAATTTGACTTGACTCATAAGAAACAACTAAATTTTGAAATTTTTTTGAAAAAATCAACTCAAATTTTCGAAATTTATGAGAAGAATAAGGGAAAGATAATTTTTTGATTTTTGAAATTTTTTTTGAGGAGAGAGAAAAACATAAAAAAGACTCAATGCATGAAAATTTTAGATTAAAACATGTGATGCATGCAAGAACACTATGAATGTCAAGATGAACACCAAGAACTTATTTTAAAAATTTTTCAAGAAAAGAAAAACATGCAAGACTCCAAACTTAGAAATTATTAAACTTTAGACACTAACAAATTGAAAATGCATATGAAAAACTAGAAAAGACACAAAACAAGAAAATATGAAGATCAAACAAGAAGACTGGCCAAGAACAACTTGAAGATCATGAAGAATACAATGCATGAGATTTTTGAAAATAATTTTTTGGAAAATTAAAAAGATTTAATTGACACCAAACTTAAAACTTGACTCTAGACTCAAACAAGAAACATCAAATTATTTTTGATTTTATGATTTTGTTAAATTTTTTTTTGATTTTTCGAAAATTAATTGAGAAAAACGAAAAAGAAGAATTTTTTTTTGTATTTTTTGAAAATAAGAAATAAAAAGCTTAAAATTAAAATAAAATTACCTAATCTGAGCAACAAGATGAACCGTCAATTGTCCAAACTCGAACAATCCCCGGCAACGGCGCCAAAAACTTGGCGCGCGGAAATCGTGACAGTTCCATTCCTTGGTAACGGCGCTGAAAACTTTATACGCACGTTCATAATCTTAATTCTTTGTCACAACTTCGCACAACTGACCAGCAAGTGCACTGGGTCGTCCAAGTAATAAACCTTACGTGAGTAAGGGTCGATCCCACGGAGATTGTCGGCTTGAAGCAAGCTATGGTCACCTTGTAAATCTCAGTCAGGCGGATTCAAATGGTTATAGAGTTTTAATAATTAAAAGATAAATAACACAAAATAGGATAGAGATACTTATGTAATTCATTGGTGAGAATTTCAGATAAGCGTATAGAGATGCTTTCGTTCCTCTGAACCTCTGCTTTCCTACTGTCTTCATCCAATCATTCCTACTCCTTTCCATTGCAAGCTTTATGTAGGGCATCACCGTTGTCAATGGCTACATCCCATCCTCTCTGTGAAAATGGTCCAATGCGCTGTCACTGCATGGCTAATCATCTGTCGGTTCTCGATCATACTGGAATAGGATTTACTATCCTTTTGCGTCTGTCACTACGCCCAGCACTCGCGAGTTTGAAGCTCGTCACAGCCATGCCTTCCCAGATCCTACTCAGAATACCACAGACAAGGTTTAGACTTTTCGGATCTCAGGAATGGCCATCCATGGATTCTAACTTATACCACGAAGATTCTAATATCTCGGACTCGGTCCTCTGTATTAGATATCTAAGAGATACTCATTCTAGCTTGTTTGCATGTAGAACGGAAGTGTTTGTCAGGCACGCGTTCATAGGTGAGAATGATGATGAGCGTCACATAATAATCACATTCATCATGTTCTTGGGTGCGAATGGATATCTTAGAGAAGGAATAAGCTTGAATTGAATAGAAAAACAGTAGTACTTTGTATTAATTCATGAGGAACAGTAGAGCTCCACACCTTAATCTATGGTGTGTAGAAACTCTACCGTTTAAAAATACATAAGTGATGAAGGTTCAGGCATGGCTGAATGGCCAGCCCCCATAAAGGTCTAAGATAGCATAAAACTAATCAAAGATCCCCTTACAAAGATAGTAAAAAGTCCTATTTATACTAGACTAGTTTACTAGGGTTTACAAAAATGAGTAAATGATGCAGAAATCCACTTCCGGGACCCACTTGGTGTGTGCTTAGGCTGAGCATTGAGCTTTACACGTGTAGAGGTCTTTCTTGGAGTTGAACACCAGTTTGTAACCTGTTTCTGACGTTTAACTCCACTTTGCAACCTATTTTTGGCGTTTGACTCCAGAATGCAGCATGGAATTGGCGTTCAACGCCAGTTTACGTCGTCTATCCTTAATCAAAGTATGGACTATTATATATTGCTAGAAATACCTGGATGTCTACTTTCCAACGAAATTAAGAGCGCGCCATTTGGAGTTCTGTAGCTCCAGAAAATCCACTTTTAGTATAGGGAGGTCAGAATCCAACAGCATCTGCAGTCCTTCTTCAACCTCTGAATATGATTTTTGCTCAGGTCCCTCAATTTCAGCCAGAAAATACCTGAAATCACAGAAAAACACACAAACTCATAGTAAAGTCCAGAAATGTGATTTTTAATTAAAACTAATAAAAATATACTAAAAACTAACTAAATCATACTAAAAACTATGTAAAAATAATGCCAAAAAGCGTATAAATTATCCACTCATCAACAGGTCATCAGTTTAATCACCTCTACCAATCACATTCTTAGAGGTCCTGTCCTGTATGATGAAGACTAAGTCAAAAAAGAGGATTGTGCAGTTAGACAGTTTTAACAAAGAACTAACAGAAATCAACTTAATTCGAAAAGAGAGAATGAATATGATATTGTAAAGGATTAAATAAGAATTAAGAATAACATTACCAATAGCTAAAGCACGAATTTTGGTATGATTAAGTAAAGCAACATAATGATTTGTAAGAGGTTTGGGATTTTCCAAAAATTTAAAGGAATTAGTGATGTGAGTAGTGGCTCTGGAATCAACTATCCAACTAGCATATGCCTTTTGATTCGAATAACATGAGGAAAACACTTCACTTGCAGAAATTTTAGGTTCAATGTCTTGAAGAGCTTGCTAAGTTTGCAAGAGAGTCATCAATTGGTTGTACTGAGCCGCTGTAAGTGAGAAGCTAGATATTGGAGATTGATCTTGGCTTTCTTGATCATGAGCGACCTTGGCAACATGATGCACTTGGGATTTGGCATTAACAGGCTTGTTCTGAGAATATTTAGGAGGATATCCATGGAGACAATAGCATTTATCTTCAATATGTCCCATCAACCCATAATGAGCTCAGAGTGGACGATCTTTCCTCCCTTTCACCATGGGTCTAGAAGGAGCGGTGGGTCTTGGAGACTGTTTAACAGCAAAGGCCATATGTTGGCTTGGAGAGGTGAGTGCTCTCTACTTCTCCTCTTGCAACACAAGAGAAAAGACTTTCCCAATCGGAGACAGTGGATCTGACAATAGGATTTGGCTTTGAACACTTGCCAAATTCTAATTGAGACCCATAAGGAACAGCATCACATATTCTTGATCAAGAAAGGCTTGAATCGGCTTAACGCCACCACAGGAACAAGATACCAATGGCTTGAAGGTGTTACGTTCTTTCTAAAATATCTTCAACTTTGTGAAATACTATGAGACCAAGAGAGAGCCTTGAGTCAGAGACTTGAGAGACCTCTTTAGCTCAAAGATGCGAGGAACGTTGCTCTAAGAGAAGCGAGTCTCCAAATCTTGCCAAAGTAAAGCTGCAGATCCAGCATAAATGACGCTTGCCGTAATATCCTTGGAGATCGCATTCAGCAACCACGTAGTGACCATGTCGTTCATGCACTGCCACGATTCAGTGAGCGCAGGGTCAAAAACTGGATCTGGCTTCAGAGGGAGCCATCGATGAAGTAGAGCTTGCGTTTTTCACTTAATGCAAGCCTCATCGATCTGCACCATGAAGCATAGTTTTCTTCTTGTAGAGGTCATGAAATAAGCATGAGTCCTGGGTGAACACCGGACTAAAGCAGATATGCATCAGCAATCAGCGAGGACGGTGCCAAAACTTGAGGAGTATTGGAATCTTCCTGAGAAACTGTGGATACAAAAATTGCAGACATTTTGATTGATGAGTAAAAGAATAGAAAAAAGAATGTGTCAAAAGAGGAAGAACTTTCTTGCAGAAATGAGAAAGAGCGAGAAAGAAGAATGGAAAATTGAGATATTTTTCTTAGAAAATTAAAGAATGAAGGGAGAGAGTAATGCAAAAGTGTAAAGTGAAATTACATCTGATATCATATTGGAATGTGAAAGAAAATAAAGAAAAAGATGATTCTCATTGAGTAAAATAATTTCAAGTGAGGTGTGTGTATATAATATTTATATATTGGCTACTTATTGACACAAAATTATAACTAACTGCTATATCAGTAAAAAAAATGACTAATTAACTGTTAACTAATTAAGTTAGGTATCCATAACAAAAGAGTTGTTTATAGAAATTTAGTATATATAAATATAAAATTTAATACCCTTATTGGATATGCTATACCTCTTTTAACAGAGAATATAGGAAGATCAATAAGTTTAGCTGACGTTATGGAACAAAATGATGAATTCTTTTCAATTACATATGCTAGTAATTATACTCTAACTAATAGTCATCATAGTATAGTATTTAAAATAAAGAAAGAATTTATGTTGATGAATTATTCCAAAAAATGTTAAAATAGAAATACCAAAATATAAAACAATTGTGAATCTATCCCCTCTTCTGATAAAAGACGCATACAAAAATTCTTTTCAACAAGTTTTTAAATTAGAAAATCTAAAATTAATAGTTCTTTAAATTTATCTAATCCAAAAATATATACAAGATAAAGAAAATTCCAAAATAAAAGAATTAATAAAGAAAATTAAGAACTTGCTGAAACTCTTAAAAAGTAGTTATGAGAAATAACAAGAATAATGTATATAGTCATAAAAAAACTGAAGATATATTTATAGTCATATCTATAATAAAATAGGAAGAACTTTATTTATAAAAATATGTTCGGTTTCCCAGTCCTGGAATGGGTCGGATGTGCCAGATGCCTGGAAGTAGTTGGGATGCTAGATTCAGTTCGCCTTCGTGCGTTAGGATCTCCTGGGCCAACGTGACGAGGATGAAGTCAGGGCGTGAGGTCCCACCGAGTTATGATTGGGTGTGGAGGCGGCCATTAGGGTAAAGGATAGGTAACGTACCTCGGGGAGGGGTAGGGCCCTCCCCTTATATAGTCTGTACGCCTGTGGGTCCAACAGGGGCAGACCCTCTTTCTTGGAAGTTTCCTTTCCAGCTTTCCTCGACCACGCAGAGGGGGAGGTGGCATTCAGGTCGCCTTCAGTTCAATTTCGCCAGGCCATTTGGTTGGGTGGGTGCCCAGACCCAGATCCCTGGCTAGTTGGGCTGGGCCGAAACAGTGCCCCCAACGTGCCAGCTGCGGCCGTGAGTGCTGGGGTTGGGGCGTTCTTCTCAATTCCTCCTTTGGTAGGGTTCTCTCCTAGGTCGGCCGCTCGTTATAGGGGCGTGCCCCCTACGCGCTGGCCTTCCTTGTCCATTCTTGGGGACGTCAATCGTCGCCTTGATCTGCGCACGGGAGCAGTTAATGCTCATTATGACTGATTTGAAAAGCCGGGGGAATAGACCACTATGACCCTACCTTTTCACGCTTCCTCTCCTGGCGGTTACCATCCCAATATTCTCCAAACTCTTTCACCTTTCTTTCTTTCTTTATTTCTTTCCTATTCATTCCTACATTCGCCCCTGCTCATTGTTTCACTCTTTGGATCATTGTCGAAGAAAGTTCAGCGCAATTTCCACCTGATCATTACCTTTCTTCTACACATTTCTTTGTAAGTGTTTGTTATCTTCCTTGTTGTTTTGTTGTTTTCATTCAGTGATTGCTGCTTGCATGTTCCTTTTTGCCATTTGCTTGTAGTTGCTTAAGTTTGCGCAGTTTGTGTTAGATAGTTACTAGAGGGGGTACCATTTTAGGTGCGTTTGTTTGTTTTTGATTCGCCATTTGATATTAGATTGCCACTAGAATCTTTTCCAGTAGACTGTAGTGCTAGTTTCCACTTCTTCCGACTTCCCGACCTCTTGGTCTGACTTCAAGTGGTGCCCCCACTGTAGGTATGACGCATCTCCCCCTCCCGAGTCCCCGTGTAGACCGTTACTCCTGGGTCACTTCGGATGTGAAGGATCAGCTCTCCCGGGTAACTCTCGAGGAGCTTGAAGAGTTCCATCGTTCCGATCTACTTTGCTCGAAGAGGAGCGCTATCATGTGTTTGTTCCTGGGGATGAAGAGCGAATATGTCACCTTAACTTGAACACCCCTTGAGTCGTCGACTGGCTATGGGTGTATAAGTCGATGTTCACCAGTTTGGGGGTTCGTCTCCCCTTCTCCCCATTTGTGATGGCGCTTCTGGATTGATGTGATGTGGCGCCATCACAATTACATCTGAACAATTGGACTGACGTCTGGTACTTCGAGATGGCATACGAGTATTTAGAGCTACCGGTCTTTGTGGAGGTTTTTTTTATGGCTTTTTATTTTGACGAACCCTTCCAAAGAGGGGAGCCATAAAAAGGATACATGTCCTTCTGGGCTACCCAGGGTAGACGGATCTTCGGGGTGTTTGAAGATTCGTTTTATGGCTTCAAGGAAAAATTCTTTAAAGTGCAGCCTGCAGAAGGTCAACGCCCCTTCTGGCTAACCTTGGAAGGGGAACACCGTATCCCGACCTATTGAAGCTTCGGGGCTGGGTCTAACGCTTTTACGAAGGTGACGTACAAAGGGCTGACCCAGCAGAACAAGAATGTAACTGACGTGTTGTTGGCTATTTTTAATAAGAATATTGTCAACCCGTACCTCTTGATGGGTGACCGAGAGACGGATAGAAGCTACATATGTGAGTAGTCGGTTAGTTGTAGTGTTGTGTTCTTGATTTGTTTACTCACTTAGTGCTATGCTTGACGAATCGTTGTGTTTTTTCGTTATTGCAGTGTCCATGGCCGCCGAGCAGACTGGCCTTGACAATCTGATGTCATACTTCCTCCCTGGGCATAGTGATGATAGCTCCATCACTCCCCCAGCTAATGTTCCAGGCTCATCCAACCCTGAGGTTCAATCACAGCCCACTCAGGGGGAGGTCACCGGTACAAGTGCCGGTGTGATCCCTCCATCTGAGGAGGTTCTGAAAGAGGAGGTTGGTCCCGATGTCGCCATTGTTGACAACCCGAAGAAAAGGAAGTCAATCTCCAGTCCAAAAGGAGTCATCACCATGATGAAGAAGAACTTTGACGCTGGGAGCTTCATTGACGCCCAACTCCTGCCGAGTACCGAGGACTTCTTTCTTGGCAGGGATCTCGCTTCCCAGGCTAAGTGGGTGTATTGCACCTTGCTCCGGGCTGTCGCCATAGTGAGAAAGGCGGAACCGGTCTTGGCTGGTGCTCGGACTTTGGATGGAAAACTCCAGGCGGCTATTAAGTCCATGGGTAAGCTGAAAGAGGAGGTAGAGTAGGTTAAGACCCAACTTGCTGCTTCGGAGGAGAACGTGAAGACCTCGTACGAGATGGTTGCCTGGCTCACTGAGCGGGAGCTCACTTTGGAGAGTCAGCTCAATGCTGCTCAGGGTCGGGTGAAGGAATTGGAGAAAGAGCGTGACAACGCTATCTTGTCAGCTAATGCTGCTAAGGCTGAGGTTTTTGATTTGAAGAAGAAGAATAAAAAAACCGTGAGGCATGCTTGGAATGCTATTGGGGGCACTGAAGAAGCGATTAAGGCCCAAGTAAAGTTGCTGGTTCCTGATTTTGACGTCTCTACTGTTGGTGCCTTCAAGACCATCAAGGACGGCAAGATTGTCGACCTCCCGAGGAATGACGTGTATTTGTTCATACTTTTTGGGTCGTTTTGGCTTTGTAATGTATTGTTTTGAACATCTCAGTAGTTTGTGTAAAACTGTTTACCGTTTTGATTGATAAGCGACGACTACCGAAGCCGATTTGTGGCTTTTTATGTTTAAACATTTGAGTTGTGGCCCTTACTTTCGTAGCCACTAAGATAGTGTTCACGATTTTCCTGGCTCCCGGAGTGATCAGTCTCATGATGCCATAATGTTACCAAATTGGTCAGTGAGGCAAAACAATTGAATGATGAATTAAAGATGGCAAGTCAGAAATAAGAGAGAAATGATTAAAATTTAAACAAAGCGTAATCAGGACGTGCTAAGTGACAATCTCAACAAACATGGAATAAGTAAACAGGTGAACAGAAACGGGTGTTACTATATTGGGGACCCGTCTGGTCGTCGGGTTCACTTGGGCTTTTAAGAGTAGAACTTCTTCAAGTTTACCATATTCCACGTCCTGGGCACCTCTCTTCCGTCCAGTCGTTCCAGCTTGTAAGCTCCATCGACGACTACTTCTTTTATCCTGTAGGGGCCTTCCAAATTTGCTGTTAGTTTCCCTTCTCCCGGGGTCGGTAGGCCCACGTCGTTGCGTCGTAGAACCAGGTCATTTGGTTCAAAACTCCTTTTTAGCATTTTGGTGTTGTACCGTAGGGCTATTCTTTGTTTCAACGCCGTTTCTGACAGGTGAGCCATCTCCCTGGTCTCGTCGAACAGATCTTTCTCCACAGCTTCCTCAAATCCACCAAGGAATAACTGTGGGCTTGGCTCCCCCACTTCCACGGGAATCACCGCATCGACCCCATAGGTAAGTCGGAAGGGCGTCTCTCAGTGGAGGATTGTGGTGTTGTTCTGTAGGACCAAAAAACTGATGCGAGTTTGTCTGCCCATCCTCCCTTCTTCTGGTCAAGCCGTTTCTTAAGGCCTTGGAGGCTGACTTTGTTTACGGCTTCAACTTGGCCGTTGGTCTGTGGGTGCTCCACTGACGAGAACCTTTGTTTTATCACCAGGCCAGTAAGGAACTCACCGAACCTCTTATCGGTAAACTGTGTCCCGTTGTCGGATATCACGACCTCTGGAATCCCAAATCTGGGGATCATTTGCCTCCACATGAATTTTTGACAATTGACTGACAATATGTTGGCGAGCGGCTCCGCCTCGACCTACTTAGTATAGTAGTCAATGGCCACGATCAGGTATTTCACCTGCCCGGGGCCTACCGGGAAGGGTCCCAAAAGGTAACCCCCACTAGCTGAAAGGTCGGGAGGCCATCAGTAAACTTAACTCGGCTGCTGGGGTTCTATAGAAATTGGCGTTTTCTTGACACTTCTTGCATCTTTTCATGAATTCCTAGGAGTCCGACATCATCGAGGGCCAAACGTAGCCGGGCCTAACGAGCTTCCAGGCCAAGACCTTTCCGCCGATATGGTGGCCGCAACATCCCTCGTGGACCTCGCTTAAGACATAGTCCGTCTGATCGGGGCGCAGGCACTTTAGCAGGGGTTGGTTCAGCCCTCTTTTGAACAGTTGGCCCTGTACTATTGCGTACTTGGCTGCTTCCCTCCATATCACCTTCGTCGCCTTCTCATCCTCAGGGAGCTTACTGTTTTCCAAGAAGTTGGTAATCTGATCCATCCATGAGGGGGTGTCGGCTGCTTGGGTTACGCACAAGGTGACCGTTGGTTCCTTTACTAATCCTTGGATCAGGGATCGATTTCCCGACCCAGGCTTCATACTTGCCAGCTTTGATAGGAGGTCGGCTCGTGTGTTCCTTTCTCTTGGAACGAGCTGCACCACGACCTCATCGAATTTCTCACTCAAATTTTTTACCCTTTCCAAGTATTTCTGTAACAAGGAATCTCTGGCTTGGTAGGTTCCATTGATTTGGGAAGTGACGACTTGAGAGTCGCTTTTTACTTCCACCTTGGTTGCCTCGACTACTTTTGATCAGAGCAGACCTCCTATGAGGGCCTCGTATTCTTCTTGGTTGTTAGAGACCGGGAAATCGAATTTGATGGACTGCTCGTATATCATTCCGGTCGGGCTTTCGAGGATTATCCCTGCCCCCCCCGAACGTTTGGTTGGAAGCTCCGTCAACATGGAGTTTTCACCGTGTGTCCAGGATCTCGTGAGGGTCCTCTGTTACTTCCACTAGGAAGTCGGCCATTGCCTGGGCGTTAATTGCGTGACTGGGCTCATATTGCAGATCGTACCAAGACAGCTCAACTGACCAGGTCATCATCCATCCTACTAGGTCGGGTTTTTGTAGGACTTGACGAATCGCTTGATCTGTCCTGACAGTGATCCGATGTCCCTGGAAGTATTGCCTCAACCTTCAAGACGAGATCAAGAGTGTATAGGCTAGCTTTTCCAATTTTCTGTATCTTAGCTCCGCCCCCTGTAGCGCTTTGCTGATGAAGTAAACTGGTTGTTGGATCTTTCCCTCTTATTAAACAAAGACGGCCACCAAGGCTTCGTCTGACACTACCAGATATAGAAATAGCGTCTCGCCATCCTTAGGCTTACCTAGGACTAGTGGCACTGAGAGTATGCTTTTAAAATGGTTGAAAGCTTCTTCACAAGTCGGGGTCCATTCGAAGGCTATCCCTTTCTTCATGAGGTTGAAGAAGGGAATATCTTTGGCCGCCGATGCACCGAGGAAGCGAGATAGGGCTGTAAGCCTTCCGGCCAACCTCTGCATGTCCTTGATGCACCATGGGCTTGTCATTTGCAAAATGGCTTCACACTTGTCGAGGTTAGCCTCGACCCCCCTTTGGGTTATCATGAAACCTAGGAACTTCTCGGCTTCCATGGCAAAAGCGCATTTAAGGAGTTTAAGTCTCGTATTGTGTCTACGAAGAGACGTGAACACGGTCTCCAGGTCACCGACTAAGTCTTCCGATCAGCTGATCTTCAGCAAGATATCATCCACATACACCTCTACCGACTTCCCGATTATATTGTTGAAGACTTAGTTCATCAGTCTCTGGTAAGTCGCCCCTGCGTTCTTTACCAGGCCGTTGGGTCGGGTGGGCGCTCAGACCCGAATCCTTGGCTAGTTGGGTTGGGCTGGAACAAAATACAATGACGACTAACAAAAAAAAAATTTATATATCTCATCAAGATAAGAAACAGAAATTCTTTGAAAGAGCAAATCATTTAAAATCTTTGTAATTTTCAGAAATAAGTAAAAAAGCTTTTAAAGCATTAAATATAGCATATAACAATCTTCAAAAAGAAGTAATAGAACTAAAAATGAAAATAGTTTAAAAATAAAAAAATTAATAACACTAAAAATTAAATTTTAAAAATGAATTGATAATTGATAAACTAAAATTAGTAAAATTAGCACTGAGAATTGATAAATTAAAATATAAATTTTTAAAAATAAAAAATTATTAAATTCACAATGAAAATTTTTTTAAAATAATAATAAAACAGAAACAAAGGATAATAATAGAAAATTTTAAAAAAATAGCAAAAGGATAAAATTATCATTTAATAAATTTGATAATAAAGATAAATTTTTTTGACAAATTAAAAAAGTAGTATTAGAATCAAAATAACAATTTTAAAAAAATAACTATGTTTTATTTAAAAAAAACTTTTAAATAATACCATACATGTCAATAATCTAACTACTAGTGTAAATATTCGACATTCTATACAGTTCGACCATGACGAGGAAAGCATCGATTGTAATATGAGTCTGAGTTTAAAAGAACTTTAGTCAAATTTTGCTAATGACACATGAGAAAATTGTTTGCCTCGTGGTGATCTGAATAAAGAACATATGGGGGGGGGAGTTTGGTGACCAGGGTAAAAGAGAAGACATGAGACTTTCAGCTTGGAGAACAGGTTTTTTGTGATCAAAATAATGGGGGGGGGGGGAGTTTGGTGACCAGGGTAAAAGAGAAGACATGAGACTTTCAACTTGGAGAACAAGGTTTTTTGTGATCAAAATAAGATCATGGGTCAAAAAAACTTGAGAGAAAGGGTAGCTAGATCATGAGAAAGAGAAAAGCAATCAACAATCTAGCATCATTGCTTATACTAAGAGAATCTTAGAGGAGCTAGGGACTTCAATCTGAACAATTAGTAATTGCACTAAATCTCTGCAATTTTCAAATCACACTGACGTCAAGGAGAATCATAAAGTACAAGTGCATGTGAGTGTCTGGAGTCAACTGTGAATTTGTTTTCTTTTCTTCTAGTATTTTACTTTTCTTTTCTTCAAGTATATTTCCTTCTTTCCATTGCTATTTCACTTTTATGTTATTTAAAAGTTCACTTATCTTTTCTTCAAGCATCTTGGCTTCTTTCAATTACTATTTTATTCACATTTTTTTATAATGTAATTTCATTAATATTTCATACATCTCCCACATAAGCGATTTTTCGACACACACTTCGTAATTTCCAGATTGAGTCCCCTTTTTTAAGAGGAGTCATATTTGCTCCCCAAATTGAGATCTTGATACGAGCACTACAACATTTTTGTTTATGGCTGCGGTTTTTTTGTCACGGTATGGTCATGGTTTTGGGTCGTGACCTAAAAAAGGTACCTATGGTCATGATTTAAAAAAAAAAAGTGACTTAAAAAGGTCCATGGTTACGACTTTGGGGGGTAACCTAAAGAGATCTATGGTCACGATTTTAAAAAGTGACCTAAAAAGGTTTATGGTCACGATTTTTCAAAAACGGGTGACCTAAAAGGGTCCGTGGTCACGATTTTTTGAAAAAAGGGTGACCTAAAGGTATCTATGGTCACGATTTTGAGGAATCATCTAAAAAGGTCTATGGTCATGGTTTTTTGAAAAAGGGTAACCTAAAGGAGTTTATGGTCACAGTTATGAAGAGTGACCTAAAAGGGTATATGGTCACGGTTTTACAAAAGGGTGACCTAAAAGGGGTCTATGGTTATGGTTTTAGGGGTGATCTAAAGGGATTTATGGTCACGATTTTAAAGAGTGACCTAAAAGGGTCTATAGTCATGGTTTTGAAGAGTGACCTAAAAAGGTCTATGGTCACAATTTTGGAGGGTGATTTAAAGGGGTCTATGGTCACGGTTTTGAAGTGTGACCTAAAAGGGTCTAAAGTTACGGTTTTGGTAGGTGACCTAAAAGTATCTATGGTCATGATTTTGAAAAGTGACCTAAAAGTGTCTATAGTGACGGTTTTATAAAAGGGTGACCCAAAAAGGGGTTTACGGTCACAATTTTACGAAAGGGTGACCTAAAAGGGTATATGGTCCAGGTTTTACAAAAGAGTGACCTAAAAGGGGTCTATGGTCATGGTTTTAGGGGTGACCTAAAGGGATCTATGGTCACAATTTTGAAGAGGGACATAAAAGAGTCTATAGCCATGGTTTTGAAGAGTGACCTAAAAAGGTCTATGGTCACGGTTTTGAAGAGTGACCTAAAAAGGTCTATGGTCACGGTTTTGAAGAGTGACCTAAAAGGGTCTATAGTTATGATTTTATAAAAGGGTGACCCAAAAGGGGTCTACGGTCACGGTTTTACAAAAGAATGACCGAAAATGGATTATAGTCACGGTTTTAAAAAGTGACCTAATTCATTGGTGATTAAAATTTTAAAATAATAATTAATTAAATACAAAATATGACTAAAGAAAATAGATATTTATTATGAAAATAAAAAAATAAAATAAAATTTTATATAGTTATGATAGCATCAACCGGTTCAACTTGTAATTTGACCGATTGAACCAATGACTTAGTGATCGGTAGGTTGACCGGGTCCATTACCGGTTCCGTTCTGGTAACTATGATAATAACAAATTAAAAATAAAATAGAGAAAAAAATATAAAGTGTATGTGGTATGTTATTTTGTTATTATTAATTAGCATTGTATCTTGTTAATTTGTATAGGGCATAGTTGTCCAAATCAAACTGAAAATTCGATGAACTGGCCAGGTTTTTAAAATCCAGACTAGTTCAAATTGAAAAAAAAAAAGTTCCAACCACGAC
Source organism: Arachis hypogaea (assembly GCF_003086295.3). Lineage (NCBI taxonomy): Eukaryota > Viridiplantae > Streptophyta > Magnoliopsida > Fabales > Fabaceae > Arachis > Arachis hypogaea. Next base: position 125,085,406 of record NC_092054.1, on the reverse strand, counting down.
ATGGACACCAACATGGTTCGATTTACCATCCAAAACCGTCAGTCTTAAAATCGTTCTCAAACTGCTGAACCGGGACCCGACCAGTTCTCATGAAACGTTGTCGTTTTCAATTAGGGAAAAAGAAGAAAGTCAGCTTCTTCAATCCCTCGTTCTCTCAAGTGATTTTCAGTGTCTCAAGTCTTAACTCTCATTCTCCAATTCAAGGTTACAATGGTTTCTCGTTGGCCCCCACCACCGCATTGATAAAATCGTCGTTTGTTGTATTCAAAGACCACCGCCATTCATTACAGTGGTCTTTCTCGAGCTCGCCATTAGTATTCTTCAACGCCACTCTGAAAGGGTTTTGAAAGGCTCTTTCTCGAAAGGTTCGAAAAGCCCTAGCCTTCATTTATCTTTTGCATGTTCATTTGCTATAGTTATTTACATTTTTTTATAATGTCATTTCACTAATATTTCATACATCTCCCATACAAGTGATTTTTTGAAACATACACTTGGTAATTTTTGGGTCGAGTTTCCTCTTTTAAGAGGATTCATATTTGCTTTTTGAATTGAGATCTTGAATAAAAGTTTGATTCGATACTTTGTCGAGATTAACGAAAATAGCGAAACACTAACATATTTAAAATTTTAATCAACGAATAAGATGAAGCATCTTTCCATCCTAATAGAGAAAGTATAAGGAAACAAAGATAATTGTGAACAATGTGAACAATGGATTAAAAAAAAGTAAAATTAAAAATAAAAATAACAATTAAACTCATTCACACTACGTATAGTTACTCCTACTCTCACCATAACCTCCCAATCTCCGATACACGCCCAAAACTCGTCGTCATTAATCTCCGGTCCACGGCAAAAACTCGTCGTTGTTGCCGGTTACAGCCGTCCTGACGAAGCATAAAGCCGCCGTCCCCTCCGCAGCCGAACTCGTGCATCCCCTTTGCTGCTACACCCCCCTCCGCCAGCCGTGCCGACGCCACCCGCAACCACAGCCGCACCCATGTCTTCCTCCTCACATGCCATTGATGGATGTTCATTTCAATAGGTTAGTGCATGGTTATTGTAATTCTTACGAGGATCGTTAGTTTAAGTATATATATAATTAACAAATATTGGATGTTCATTTCATTAGGTAGCCGGATGGTTATTTGAATAACTACCTGGATTGTTGTTTGTTGAATTTGAATCTATCTCAAATTTTCCAGATGCTGCGAGGTTGGTGCCCGATGAGTGAGAGCTCGACGACGAATGGGGATGGGTGGTGTGGAGTGATGGGGCCGACAAGATCAGCAGCGAGGATTATGACGGTATGGAAAGAGCGAGACAGTGGTAGTTGAAAATGACCCAAGGTTAGCTTCCGGCACAGGAGAGAGAGACGGGTGGGGCACGATGGACGCGCGACGAAAAGGACGAGCCCCTCCGCGATGTTGGTTGCCGGCGAGGGAGAGACAGATGCGCGACAGGGGTGACTTGCCCTACGCGATGATGGATGCCGGCGAGTGAGAGAGACTTACGACGGGGATAACGGGCCCCTCCGCGATATTGGTTGCCGGTGAGGGAGAGAAAGACGCGCGGGAAAGGGGGCTACAGGAGGCAATGATGATGGCCGGTGAGAAAACTTCTAACGCCAGTAAAATGGGATGATTGATGAGGGTAGAGGTGGCAAACGGTTTGAAAAGAAGAGAGTATTTAGATAAAATATTTTAGTAAATTAGGATTTAAAATTATTAATTATTTAAAATAACTGTATAAATTTTTTATTTAAATAATTTAAAAAATATTTTTTACTTTTTTTTCTTATATTAGACCAAACTTACAGTCTATTATTTACATTATTTATATTTTTCACTATCTCTAAATGGCAAGACCCCTCCTCCTCTTTCTTTCTTTCTTTCTTTCTTCCTTTCTGTGTTTACACTATATTATTTTGATGACTCGATAACATAAATTATTACTCCTACAAATGAAGCGTGAGACACGAGCCAAAACAAAAGACGTATGAACGACCCTTGTGTACCATATAGGATTCGACTTCGAGCTCCCTATTTCTCCCAATTAATTAATTTTATTGCAGTGAGTGGATATGTTTTAATATCGCGATACCTAGCTGCTGAGGTGTTAACAAAAAATTAAAGGTGCCTTATGTGGTGGGGGCTTCATTATTAGATGTGGGGATGGCTTGTAATATTCAATAATCAAATTACCATAAATAATAATAATAATAATAATAATAATAATAATAATAATAATAATAATAATAATAATAATAAAAAAGTTGGAAAAAGTAACATCAATATTACTTTTTACCAATAATATCGTTCCAATAAAATCACTTGCTATAATTTCGCAATAAAATTTAAACCATTATCATAATTAATTTTAATTAAAACGATGATTAACTTAAATTACATAGAACTTAGGTTTCTTTATTTTCACAAAATATTTTAATATGATAAATTAAGAATTAATTTGTCACAAATTAAATTTTTATTTAAATTTTTTTGTTGACTAATAAATTATTACATAAAAAATAAAATTTGAATCGTTCTGACCTATGAAGCACGGACACTTCGTTGAGTTGTCGTATCCGCGTGTCGGACACATTTTGGATACGACACTCACCGACACTCGTCCGACACGTGTGTCTGCACCGTGTCTTAATAAAAAATAAAATTTTTTTTCCGGACACACCTAGACACACCTAAATACCATCACGTGTCAGCGTGTCCTGTCTTATTCTTAATATATATTTTTAAAATAAATTTAGATATAGTATATATTATTATTTATTAAAACAAAAAATATTTTAAATATTTGATATAATTAAAATAAGACATTAAAAATAATTAAAAATTTTAATTTATATTTTAATATCAATAAAATATCAAAATATCATTACGATTTATCTAAAAAATACTTCATATTTTATATGTATGCGTGTCCCCGTGTCATATAATATTTTAAAATTCGCGTGTCGACATATCCCGTGTCGTGTCGTATCCCGTGTCCATATCAGTATCTATGCATCATCATAGGTTCTGACATTTACTTAAATAAACTAATAAATTAACTCGAAAACCAACTCAACTTAGATAACATACGACTTAGCTCTAAGCACTGTAACCACCACAAACGTATCTGTCATAATTCATAAAACTGGACAAAAATGAAATATTCATGAATCACGTGGTTACATTGTGAGTGATATATAAAAGTAACTCGCGCATGTGCATGTAGGTTGTTAGTTGTTACCGTGAAAATAGTCATCAACATATAATAATGCAGAAAAATACTCACGTGCTCTTAAAAACAGTTCATGTGGGCTTTGAATATTTATGTCATTCATTCCTAAAATTTTAGCTCATTTTTAAGAGTAAAGTACCAATTCAACCCTTGTCTATTTATTCAAATGATAATGCAATCTTTAACAAAAAACAAAAAATAGATTTATTTTTGAGCCTTAACTCTAGACTCCAGCTACTTACGCAGTCTTTCTGTCATTTTTCTGACGAAAGATTGACGAAAATTATTAATGCGTCTAAATAAGTGGATGAGATAGATGACTAAAGTTGTTAGGTAGAAGATAAAAATTCATGTGGCTTGTTGGAAAAGACATAAACTTATCTGTTCTCTTTCACGTCACACGAACAACGTCATTTTGACCTTTCTAGAAGTCTTTATTAGACGAGTCTGGTTGTCTCTCTCTCTTATTTCGTGTTTGGAATCCAAACCACCACGAATAGTAGTAGAGAGTGTGAGAGTGGAAGAGATGCATTGAATGATGAGGGTATGAGTATTTCTGTGAGCTCTATTGGCAGTGCTAGAGCGAGGAAGAAGAAAAGATTTTGTTGCCAACAGAGCTCACAGAAATACTCTATTAACCCTCATCGTTCAACGCATCTCTTCCACTCCCATGCTCTCTGCTACTGCTCATGGTGGTTTGGGTTCTAAACACGAAATAAGGGAGAGAGATGACTAGACTAGTCTAATAAGGACTTCTGAAGATGTCAAAATGACGTCGTTCGTGTGACGTGGAAGAGGACAGATAAGTCTCTATCCTTTCCAACAAGCTATGTGGGCTTCCATCTTCCACCTAACCACCTTAACCATCCACCTCATTCGCTTATCTAGACACATCAACAATTTCCGTCAATCTTTCGCCGTGAAAGTGACAGAAGAAGGACCGCATTGGCAATCGGAGCACGGGTCAGGATCCGAAATGGATAGTTTTTTTTTTGTCAAAGATCACGTTGTCATTTGGGTAAATAAACAAAGGTCGAATTGATAGTTTACTCCATTTTTAAATAGTAGAAGAAAAGCTAGTCCCAATTACTGTTTTTACAGTATTTACTAAATATATTCTAAGAATATTAAATATTTTTCTCTCTCAATATATATTAATAAATATATATATTCAAACACCAATTGATATTAAAATATCAAATATTTATCATTTATCTAAATGGACAATTATTTATAAATTTAATTTTGATATACATTAATATAAAATAATTTTATGTATGTGTTTATTTACATATTGCCATGCTAATTAAAAATAATTATATTTTTATTAACTGCATAAATAATTATTTAAAAAATATATATAAAATATTTATACTATTAGCACACTAAAATTAAACTCATTATTTATTAATGAATGTAAGAAGTAATAATATCAAAAATTCAATTGAGTAATAGTAACTCATAATGCATGAATAACGTGATTCTTCGACGTAGTAATTCATGCATTATCATATATGACACGTATACACACATATTTATCATATATATTATTTATCAAAATACGCAAAAAAAAAAAAAAGATCAAAATTCGTATGGCTATCTCAAGTGTATCGCCTATAAATTGAAATTATCCTTCAACTCAAACTTGGCGCATGCAAAATGGAGACTGGCATGGCAGAGAATTAGGTGGCGCAGATGAGACAATGCCATCTTTTTAATCCAGTGACGACGCAAGTGAAACGGGCCAACTCTCATTCGACGAATGCGAAATGAACCACTTTATGTTCGGTGCCTGCGAAATGGACGAACTCATCTGCGGCACCCTCGAATTGGGCCAAGTCAGGGGTGGTGGCCACCAATTGGGTGACCTCGTGTTTGCCACCTGCGAAATGGTGATGCAGCAATCAAAGCTGCAAATTCCGGTGTTTTCAGTTCCCGTACCAACATGCAGTGGTTGATGAGAATGGCAACAGTTGGAGGTTTATGGGTGAGTTTCAATATAAAAGGAAGCAGGGGACCAATTCATTGACGCAGCTCACAAATTAAAACTAATAAGGTAGGAGAGAAAGAGGGGAAAAAATTGAACGTTGAGGTAAAAAAAATTTATTAAAATGAGCGGTAGTGGAATTAACGTTGAAAAAAAAATCTTAATTGGTTGGATGAATTTTATATTTTCGCACATTTACTTCACAAGGTTAGTTTTTGTATGTATAAAAAAATTGTTACTGAGAAAAAATTTATAAGTTTTAGTTTATGTGATTATTTTTTATCATTGTTGTTATTAGTATTCTTCTTAGTATTAATTTTATTATTATTTAATCTTATTAACATTATTTTGAATTTTATTTTTTGCATCTTTTTTATCTCAGACAACACGTCTTTTCTTAGTCTGCATGGCACACTAGTTGATGTTTTCACATAAGATTCACTGGATCCAAGCATGGAGATTAGACAGCAGAGGCTTAAACCTTGTTTAAGACGAATAGGATTCTATTATATTTCCTTAATAAAGTGTTTCGAGTACGATAATCCATTGATAAGCACCCTTCAAAAGATGGTGTCCTGAAACACATACCTTCCACCTCCCATGGGGTGAGTGTACCGTTACTCTAGAAGATGTCACAATGTAATTAGGGTTACCCATTGATGGCAAGCCTGTGAGCGGTATTCTAAGGTCATGGAGCAAGTTCCACCAGAGAGATATATGGCAATGGTGTGAAGAACTTCTTGGTGATGTTTCACCTCAACAGGTCCGTACGATGAAATTTAACATAAAATTAAAGTGGCTCAGGACTCGACTTCAACAGATGTCGCTCGATACTCCAGATAATGCCTTAATGCAATATGCATGTTGTTACCATAAATCTGTATTCTCCCTATTGACAATCGCAAAAGCAATGGGCAGAATATTGTTATTTTCGTCCTGTGCTATTCTCATCAACAGGGTGCCCGTGTACTTACAATACAAGTGCGTTCCGTCAACTAAGACCAATGGCTTGCAGACCTTGAATGCTTCAACACACATAGAAATGACCAGAATACCTGAAGAAACATAACACTGTCACCTACGTGTTGCCAACGTAATACGGTTACATTTCTAGGTCAACAATTGTACCTAAGACGAGTATGCTTATTTAATAAAACAGAGAAACGATTCCAAACACTAGCAACAACAAAAACCAATTATTTTGACATGTTCTTTATACATGGAATTAAAGTTTGCAAAGCATTGAAATATCTTTGTAGCTGATTGTATGAGTCATCCCAGTCTCCATAAATTTTGGCAATTGCGTTTTGTTTTACGTGCCAAACTTTCTTGTAAGAAACCTTGTACCAATAAGCTGACTCTACTGATCTTTGCAACACTTTTATGCAAATAGTCACGTCTGCATGAACCATAGGGAATATATGATGGCATATGATATTGCTATCAAGTAGAGCATGATTTTGCGACATCGACGTTGCCAAACAACTGAGCCCCATGGTATTTTCGGATTTTCCAAAATCTCGAAGATATGGTCTTTGCAACCCTTACCATCCAATGACATTGGTCACCAAACTACTTGCATCGACATACATACCGAGATTGATCTGACTCTACGACCTTGTATTCTTCACTTCTATGAACGCTGTAATTCTTAACAGCAAGCATCGTTGTTTCTCTATTGAGAAACTTCAACCCAATCACAAGCTCCATTTCACCGAACACAACATAGTTGCTCAGTATGTCCTTCGCTGTAGTCAAGTTCGTTGCTCCTAGATTTAATGACAGATAGTGGTCTAGAGTGCTACTAGAAACACCATCTGGCGCCGTGACACCTACCGGTTAGGAAAGAAGTGGGAGAACCCTTTCGCTATAAAGTAGTTAGGTTTCAGGAACAGCTTCTGCATCCTCATTGCTATCATCCTCAATCTCATCTTCATAAGACGAATTTGCCAATCCATCAGCAATCCATTTTAGGGATGTAACACGCGTATAAGGGAAGGGACGTGCATGATGATTTTCTGTATTTTGTTCCAGCGTGACAAAGGTATTAAAAGTGGGACTACGTGCCCTACCAATTTGCTGGAAGGGAATTACTTTAGCCAATCTGAAATTTCGAATTTTCTCCACATTATTCAAACTAGAAGAGCTACCACCAACATTTTGAAGATTTACACAGTTTCATGGAATAGATGCTTGTAATGCTACGATGATAAGAAAACATCATCAAAAAATACTGATAAGATTTAATCTGTATTTTCTGATAGGCAAACGAATTGGCTAATGCAACTGGCATCTTCTATTTTTCCAATCATACTAGTATTCATCAAAATTAATTTTTTTAGTTGTTGCAATGATGTTTGTGCTAGAATCATTATCCGAAGTGGATCATTACAAACAAATGTAATACCCGCCGATGTATGAGAGATTTATCCATTCGGATATATGATGACATAAATATTTTCAGAGGCCATAGAGAGAGCAAAAATAGCTACGACAAAAATTTTAAACGAGAAGTTTAAAGGTGTGGAAGAGAGAGTAGAAGAAGAGTTAGTTGAATAATTCGGAAGTGACTCGTAGGCACTGGCATTTATATAGTGAATTTCTGATCCCATTTCGCATGCGTTACACGCTATTCGACCCATTCTGTTTGTAGTACAACAGAATTGGATGGCTATTTCGCGGGTGCCCCACTTGATGTGGCCATTTCGCAGGCGTCAGCTGCAAAGTGGTGGCAGACCTGTAGCACGCCCTATTCGCTTGCAACAAAGGTGAAATGGAGTTCCATTTCGTGGCTACCGCAGGTGAGGTGGTTCTGACATAAAACTCCCATTTTGTATGCGCCAAGCCTGAGTTGAAGTGTTATTCCGATTCGCAGGCGGTTCACTTGAGATGGCCATGTGCATTTTGACCTTTCTTTCCTTCCAGGCGCATTTTGGTAAATAATGATTTTCATATATTTATTTAAATAAAAAAGCCCACATATTGATGTATAATATAAGATAAGATAATGGTGGAGTGGGGAAAGCAATGATACACGAGAAAAATCGTTTTGGTTTCAACAATTTTATTAACTTGAAACTAGAGATGGCAACAGATTTCTTTGGAAGCCCCTGCCCCCACTTTTATAATCTGTCACCATCTCTGTTTCGTCTCTGCTACGGGTAACGAGAATCTTGTAACTGCCAGATACTGGAGTATCTGCAGATATCTGTGAATTTTTATGAAAACTAATAAAAAATAAAAGATAAAAAATATTAAAGATAGTTTTTAATTGTTATTACAAATATAATTTTCATTGTCTTCAAAGACTTAAACAACAATAACCAACAAACATTTTTATCAAACATATTTATAAAATAACTAAACATATCCAGAAATTAAAAAATAGAATTTATCACGTTGTAAAAACATAATTCTCAAGCCTTCTTTCATACATCCTGTAATGGTAGTGATGGTAGATTCCGATTTATTTGAATCCTACATTGAAAAGAAGAAAATAATTAAAAATTAAAGTTGTATAATAAATCAACAATAAGTTAATAATATGAAAAAATAGTGTATTCTATGTAGTTTAGTAGTTTACTTACATCAACATCTCATTCAATGCTATGAATTGTGTAGCACTCAAATCCTATGTTAGTTGTGATGCCAAGTCATTCCAAAGCCAATCTTGATTACACATTAAAGCCTCTAATGTATCTGGACGTAACCTACTACGATGTGGTGTAACAAATCAGTCACCCATACTAAATGAAAACTCAGAGGCAACTGTAGATATTGGAATCACCAAAAAATCCTTAGTAATAGCTTGCAAAGTATAAAATTTTGCTTCATTTGATTTTCACCAATTTAAGATATCAAAATGATGTTCGGTTTGTGGCACTAGTCTCTCTTCAAGATAATAATCTAACTCGCTCTTTGTATCAATAAATGTGGATTGCTCACTTACATGTGCAGCAAAGTCAACTTACCAAGATTCGTGACTAAACTTCCTCCTCCTTGAACCTGAAGGATTTGGTGGTGGCAGTGACATATCTAATTGAGCAACTTGGTCTCTCTCTCTTTCCTTGGTTGCATATTCTAAAACTAAATCTTGCAATCTTTCACTTGACCAATTACAACACATGCCTCTGTCTCACTATATATTTTACGAAAAAAAATTAATCAATTGAGTTTGTGTGTCGCCATCATTAATTATTTTCGGTATCATTTTGAGTTAAATATGTTGTGTTTGTTGTCATTAACTTGGATTTGTTATAATTAGTTCATATAAGGTAGTTGTAGTGATTCTGGTATCATTTAAGCAATATTTATGACTTTTTTGAACCAAAATTGATTTGGATGTGTTTTGTGGTTGATCACGTCTTGTTTGTGTACTTGCTCTGAACCGAGTTTGTGTGTCATTATTATTAAGTAATTTTGGTGTCATTCTGAGTTAAATGAGGTGCACTTGGTTTCGTTGACTTGGATTTGATGTAATTTGGTCATACAAGAGATTTGTAGTAGTTCTGGTATTATTTAAGCTATATTCATGACTTTTTCTTATCCAAAATTGATTTGGATGTGTGTTTTATGGTTGATTGAGTCTTGTTTGTGTGCTTGCTCTAAACTGAGTTTGTGTGTCATCATCATTAAATAATTTCGGTGTCGTTCTGATATAAATAGAGTGCACTTGGTCTCATTGACTTGGATTTAATATAATTAGGTCACACAAGAAAGTTGTAGTGGTTCTAGTGTCATTTAAGTCATATTCATGACTTTTTCTTAATTTGATTTTCCTTCCTATTTGTGTTTCTTATTTTAGTAGAAAAACGTGCAATTTTTGAATAATCTTTGTAGAATTTTTCAACTTCTTCAAGTGTGTTGAAAGTCATCCCAACTTTTGACACAAACTGCTCACCAACATGACAAAAAAATTGCAAAAACACTGAAAAATAATAACCACGACACATTGTAAACTAACAACAACACTAAAATTGTTCATATTCGTAATCAAATAATTTCATCAACTTATTGTTAAATTGAAACCACATAAGTAAAAAACAAAATAGCTAATTTCATTTAGCACCGAATATATAGCATAAGAACCAACAACATCAACCACAAAATCATATATCAAAGTAACCACAACAAAATATACAACACCGAAATTAATTCTATCTTGCACCAAATTATGTTTTAAACAACACCAAAATTATCATTAAACGTAACAAAAATAGGTTGATCAAAAAAATAATTCAAAACTCCTAGATTCCATTCAAATCAAATCTTTAATCATCAACACTGATTTTCACAAAGAAAAATAAAATGTTGAATTTAGTAAATAATAGTATTTTTAGTGATGACAAACATATATTTAGTTGTATTTAAAAGCCCAATGTTTTTTTATGTATGTTTTAGTAATGCAGGCCCAAGTCTTCTTGTATAGCCCAACATAAAAAAAAACAATGTGTATAAAATATAGCTACTTAGATCAAGCCCACAACCCAACTCGTTAGCTTCATGAAGGAAAAAGCAAATTGCTACAAATGGAGCTTTGACAATTCGGGTAAGGTAAAAATGAAGAAAAAGGTGCATCACCTTTTAACTTGACATTAAAGAAGAAAAATGAGGGAAAAGCAAATTTTGGAGGCCAAGTCAAATCAAATGTAACCAAAATCAAATCCCTAAGTTAAAAATGATCAGAAAAAAAGGTAATGCAAATTTATCATTCTTGTGCATACATAATAGCTTGTTGAAGCTACTTTGAAGAAGAAGAAGAAAAATGGAGGTTGCTTTTTCTAATTTTTATCAAAGGGATGAAAATAAAACTTGAGGCCTAAGCACAATATTAAGGGTTTTGATTTGGCAAACACATTGAGGATCTCATACCAATGAAACTGTTACTGCCCATCTCACCTCTGCACCACTTTACTCTGTTCTTGATACCTAAGTTTTTAGTCTGACTTCTTAAAAAAAGGAGAAGACTTCAGCTGGTTTAATTGCTCAAGGTATTGATAATAGCTCAAGCTTTGGTAACATTACCCCATACAAAAGGGAGTAATCGGCTAAAGATTGAAGCAAGGAGAGAAAACCCAAAAATTTGAACCTATCAAGTGTAACACTCTACCACACAGAGTCTTATGCTTAAGTCATAAAACTGAGGTGGTGAGACATTACGACTTCTAAAAGTAAAGTTATATAATATAATATAGGTAAAAAATTGTTTTATCTAGGAACTTTTGAAAGAAAGTTAAAACAAAAGCGTTAAACCAAAAAACGCAGCACTTACGAATACAATAACGTAAATTGGATAGGATAAGCGTAAAACAATATATATATATATATATATATATATATATACACACACACACAAGGGGTGACTTCCAAGGATACAGATAACAAAACTTCTGACTCGACTCGCAAAGTCAAGACCGATCAGAGCATATATATATACATAAGAAGCCCCAAGGTACCCAAAATACTGTTTACAAAACCTGTTTTTCCAAGTCAACCTCTAAGAGGGACAAACATAAAATATATATACAGTGGAGAAATAAATATATACAACTCTACTAAATTAAAACTCCCAAAAGAACATTTCTTCGCTTCAGAAAGCTCCCAGTATGTCTCAGGGAGGTGCCTCACATCCTGCCTTTGAAAACCACAATATTTGTATGGAATGAGAACCGGAGGTTCTCAGCATAGTAACAGTACTCACATAATTAACATATAATGTTCCGAGAAGGCCGAAGACAATCCTAAAACTTCTGACAATAGATTTAAACTTAAAACTATCCTTTACAATCATAAATAAGCCATTAACAAAGAAGGGTAGCTAAGGGTTCAAAATTCTAACTCAACCTAACTTGATCCGTTAGGCTCTCACCTTCCTCTGTTCCTCCAGAACTCCACAGCATCGACAACCAAAATACAGACAAAGCAAGCACAAGTAGAATACAATTACAGTAGGTAAAAAATTTAGCAAGTAGGTATAATAATCACATAGGCAAGCCCAATTAATGTAGAATCAAACAAGACACACAAATGCATATGATGTATGCCTGTCCTATGGCTGGTGATATCATCTATCGGTTATATAGCTAACTCGACACGTCTTGGTAGCTAACCATAGACAGAAACACCCATTGCAAAGCAAGTGGGTCTAAGGTACAACCCCTTTACTACTACCTACTTAACCCAGAGCAAGTGGAATTAAATCACTATTGCTGCTACTACCCAGGCAGGTGTTTAAAAGCTCAACCTGGAGCAACAAGAATAATCCACTACTGCTGCTAAAACTCAGGCGTTACAATTACGGACCTGGAGCAAGCGGGACGAACCACAATCCTTGCTACTGCCCAGGTATCACAATCACTGACCTGGAGCAAACGGGACGAACCATAATCCTTGCTATTACCCAAGTATCTTATTCAAGAATTCATTCAATCTCAAGTCAAATATTAAGTATAATTTATAATCATTTCATCATTAATCATCCTCATTTATCATGTTCATTCGAAATTCTATAATTAACTCAATTTTTCATAATTTTTCTTTCTCATCTCATACCCGGAGCAAGTGGACAACGCCACTGCCTACTACCCGGGGGTCACATATCACATTCATTTACAAACTCTCATTTCCAAACTTCCTAAATCATCATTCATTACTTCAAACCTTTTTTCTCTGTTAAGTTAACTCCTTCAATAAGCTTACCCCTCTCCCTATAATCAGAACTAAGTTTCAGGGTCTTAAAAAGTAAAAATAGAGGTTGAGGTTCAAAATTATGTTTGAAAACATAAAATTCACTTTACTGAAATCAGGTGTCCCGTGTACGCATCACATGGTTCGCATACGCGTGGGTGCATTTTTTCCCTACTCGCGTACGTACGTAGCCTCTCACATACGCGGGATAGCCAACCAAAACCGAACGCCCGCGCCGCGTGGGAGTCTTGTGTACGCGGGTTATGTAGAGTTGACAAAAATCTTGAATGCAACAAAATTTCAACTTTACACACCAAACTTCCAAAGCACATAACTTTCTCGTTTTAAAACATATTTTCACCCGTTCGTCGAAGTTATGATTCTGCGAAGTTTGGTCAAAAATCAATTTTCTTCACAAAACATTCTCAGCCTCTATTTTCACAAAAGTTACACTTTCCTAACAAACTACTTCAACCATATATAGCCCAAATCAAACCAATTACACATCAATTCTTCATTCTCATATCAAGACATTCCTTACACAAAATTATTAACACCAACACCAACTCTTTCACTCATTACAACCTTATTCCTCAACTTACCAACAATACTAATTCATACATCATTAATATCGTCACCACATCAATCAACTTGATTATTACAACATCAATCAACAACATGCATATAGACTTCATCAATCCTCACAAAATTTACATTATTTCACCGACAACAACCTTAACTTGCCAAGCCTCATAAATACCAGCCAATCCCAATTCAATAATAACATCGACATTCCAATAACATCATCCTTATTATTTACCAATCCTCACATACAATATTAAACACATCATTCATACAACATACAATCCAACCACTTAACTCAACAACACTAACAACAAGTACTCTTATGTTCATTAATCAAATCAACAACCGACTTCAAACCAAACTTATCCTATGGTCATCTAGCCTAAGTTTTCACAAGACATTATATTTTAGTTACGAGAAACCGAAATCATACCTTGGCCGATTCTCGTAAGGCTCGGAACACCACAATTAGCACCGTTTTGCATAAACTCACAGCCCCCAAAACCTTTCTGAACTGAATTCCAGCCACCAAGGTCCAACACTCAAGCTCCCAACATCATCAATGTGCTCTAAATAAAGAATATTCAATCTAATCCCATAACATATCACTATAATCAATATTCAAGCTTGCTAATTCACAAATCAACAAGGGACTTGGAGTCCTTACCTTACTCACACCTCAACTGAACAAAACTCGTTAATTTTTGCGAGTTAATTCGAACCTAAAATACCAAAATCATATAAATTCCCAATTTCAACACCCCTCAGATTTGAAATTGAGAGGGGAAGATTTGGAAAAGATAGAATGAATTTCTTACCAAATTATTGGGTGGGTTTCGTAGAGGATTCCGAGACGAATGCGTGACCGCTGACGGCTTGTCAATCGCAGCTCTGGATAAAAAGTTATGACTAATTGAAATTTGAGTGAGGGTTTTGCTCTTTCCTTCTCCCCCTTTCCTAGCTTCAGCGTGTTTTTATTTTGGGGAAGGAACAAAGAGCTGAGCTCTTTATGTTATAATGGATTGAGTTGGGCCTTGGGCCCAATACAGGCCTGGTTCACCCGATTCGACCCGTTTGGGCCAATCTTGGGCCAAATTTTTTAGAAATTAGTGTCAAAATTCATATTTTAGATAATCCTACCTCATTAAACTATAAAACTCCATTTTCTAATTTATTGGATTAATAATTAATTTATCGGCTAATTATTTACTAATTTTGCGGGTTTTACATCCTACCCCCCTAACAGGAATTTTCATCCTTGAAAATATCGTCCGCCACGCGAGTTCATGAGAATAATCCTCCTTCTTAACTTAACATATAGTAGTTCCAAGGTCTTCCCACTCTGTGCTCTTCCGCTGCCGCACTTCGATTCGTTTATATCAACTTTCTGCCGATTTCTACAACGGCTTATGTCTGACAACTTCTCCTTCTCAGCATAACGGTCCTAATGCCCTCGCAACCTCCGCACTCCATCCCTTCAGCAGTATCTTTCATAGCAGCAGCCAAGAAAATCAACCGTATAACCTCACTCGTGGCCATGAAATGCCCTTTGGGTTCTGTCCACACCGCACAATTGATATTCAGGTGATGAATCTTAATATCTCAAATCTAGTGCTTCGAATCTCCAAAGATAATTCTCATGAACATTTATACTATATAAGTCAAACAGACATCCTAAAAAGCATATGCACACAGCCAGAGTATGCTCAGAAGCATAGTCAGTCCATTCCACAGGCTCTATGGAAACGAACTTCTCTGCTACCATAATGTAACACCCTACCACACAAAGTCTTATGCTTAAGTCATAAAACCGAGGTGGTGAGGCATTACATCCTCTAAAAGTAAAATTATATAATATAATATAGGTGAAAAATTTTTTTATTTAGGAGCCTTTGAACGAAAGTTAAAAGAAAAGTGTTAAACCAAAAATCGCAGCACTCACGAATACGATAACATAAATCGAATAGGATAAGATTAAACCAAAATATATATACAAGAGGTGACTTCCAAGGATAAAGATAACAAAACTTCGGACTCAGCTCGCGAATTCAAGACCGGTCAAAGAATATATATATGTATACAAGAAGCCCCAAGGTACCCAAAATACTGTTTACAAAACCTGTTTCTCCAAGTCAACCTCCAAGAGGGACAAACATAAAATATATGTACAATGAAGATACAAATATATACAACTCTACTAAATTAAAACTCCCAAAAGAACATTTCTTTGCTTCAGAAAGCTCCTAGTATGCCTCAGCGAGGTGCCTCACGTCCTGCATCTGAAAACCACAATATTTGTATGGAATGAAAATCGGAGGTTCTCAGCATGGTAACGGTTCCCACATAACTAACATATAATGTCCCGGAAAAGCCGGAGGCGATCCTAGAACTTCTGACAACAGATTCAAACTTAAAACTATCCTTTACAACCATAAATAAGCCATAAACAAAGTGGGGTAGCTAAGGGTTCAAAATTCTAACTCAACCTAACTTGATCCTTTAGCCTCTTACCTTCCTCTGTTCCTCCAGAACTCCACAACACAGACAAGCAAAATACAGACAAAGTAAGCACAAGTATAATACAATTAAAGCAGGTAAAAATTTTAGCAAGTAGGCATAATAATCACACAGGCAAGCCCAATTAATGCAGAATCAAACAAGACATACAAATGCATATGATGTATGTCTGTTCTATGGCTGATGATATTATCTGTTGGTTATATAACCAACCCAACACGTCCTAGTAGCTAACCATAGACAGAAACACCCATTGCGAAGCAAGTGGGTCTGAGCTACAACCCCGTGCTACTACTCGCTTAACCCAGAGTAAGTGGAATTAAACCACTACTGCTGCGGCTACTCAAGCGGGTGTTTAAAAGTTCAACCTAGAGCAAGCAGAATAATATACTACTGCTACTACTACCCAAGCATTACAATCACTGACCTGGAACAAGCGGGATAAACCACAATCCTTGCTACTGCCCAAGTATCTCAATCACTGACCTGGAGTAAGCGAGATGAACCATAATCCTTGCTACTACCTAGGTATCTCATTCAAGAATTCATTCAATCTCAAGTCAAACATTAAGTATAATTTATAATAATTTCATCATTAATCATCCTCATTAATCATGTTCATTCAAAATTCTAAAATTAACTCAGTTTTTCATAATTTTTCTTTCTCATCTCATATCCAGAGCAAGTGGACAATGCCACTGCCTACTACCCGGGGATCATATATTACATTCATTTACAAACCCTCATTTCCAAACTTCCTAAATCATCATTCATTACTTCAAACCTTTCTTATCTGTTAAGTTAACTCTTTCTCTAAGCTTACCCCTCTCCCTATAATCAGAACTAAGTTTCAGGGTCTTAGAAAGTAAAATTAGAGGTTCAAAATTACGTTTGAAAACATAAAATTCATTTTACTAAAATCAGGTGTCCCGCATACGCATCACATAGTTTGCATACGCGTGGGTGCGTTTTTCCCCTACTCGCGTAGGCACGCAGCCTCTTGCATACGCGGGATAGTCAACCCGAACCGAACGCCTGCGCAGCATGGGAGGCTCGCGTACGCAAGCTATGTAGAATTGACAAAAATCTTGAATACTACAAAATTTCATCTTAACACACCAAACTTCCGACGCGCATAACTTTCTCGTTTTAAAACATTTTTCACTCGTTCTTTAAATGGTGTAAACTTCACGAATCCAATTTTCATATAAAATAAGTTTGGAAACGTTTGAGATTCTGGAAGTCCAGTTATGACTCTCCGAAGTTCATTCAAAAATTAATTTTTTTCACATAACATTCTCAGCCTCTATTTTCACAGAAGTTACACTTTCCTAACAAACTACTTCAACCATATATAGCCTAAATCACACCAATTACACATCAATTCTTCATTCTCATATCAAGATATTCCTTACACAAAATCATTAACACCAACACCAACTCTTTCACTCATTACAACCTTATTCCTCAACTTACCAACAATACTAATTCATACATCATTAATATCGTCACCACATCAATCAACTTCATTATTACAACATAAATCAACAACAAGCATATACACTTCATCAATATTCACAAAATTTATATTATTTCACTGACAACAACATTAACTCGCCAAGCCTCATAAATACCAACCAATCCCAATTCATTAATAACATCGACATTCCAATAACATCATCCTTTTTATTTACCAATCCTCACATACAATATTAAACACATCATTCATACAACATACAATCCAACCACTCAACTCAACAACACTAACAACAAGTACTCTTATGTTCATTAATCAAATCAACAACCAACTTCAAACCAAACTTATTCTATGGTCATCTAGCCTAAGTTTTCACAAGACATTATATTTTAGTTACGAGAAATCAAAACTATACCTTGGCCGATTTTTGTAAGGGTCTGAACACCACAATTAGCACCATTCCGCACAAACTCACAGCCCCCAAAACCTCTCCGAACTGTTCCAGCCACCAAGGTCCAACACTCAAGCTCCCAACATCATCAATGTGCTCCAAATCAACAATATTCAATCTAATCCCACAACATATCACTATAATCAATATTCAAACTTGCTAATTCACAAATCAACATAAGGCTTGGAGTTCTTACCTTACTCACACCTCAACTGAACAAAACTCGCTAATTTCTACGAGTTAATTCGAACCTGAAACACCAAAATCATATAAATTCCTAATTCCAACACCCCCTCAAATTCGAAACTGAGAAAGGAAATTTTGGGGAAAAGAGAATGAATTCCTTACCATGTTATTGGGTGGGTTTTGTAGAGGATTCCGAGATAAATACGTGGCCGCTGATGGCTCGTCAATCGGAGCTCCGGATCTAAAGTTATGCGAATTGAAATTTGAGTGAGGGTTTTGCTCTTTCCTTCTCCCCCTTTCCTATGGCTTTAGGAACAAAGAGCTGAGTTCTTTGTGTTATAACGGATTGGGTTGGGACTTGGGCCAAATACGGGCCCAGTTCGGCCCGTTTGGCCCAATATTGGGCCAAATTTTTTAAAATTAGTGTCAAAATTCATATTTTAATTAATCCTATCTCATTAGACTATAAAACTCTATTTTTAAATTTCTTGGATTAATAATTAATTTATTAGCTAATTATTTACTAATTTTGCGGGTTTTACATCCTACCCCCCTAACAGAAATTTTTGCCCTCGAAAATATCATCCGCCACGCGAGTTCATGAGAATAATCCTCCTTCTTAACTCAACGTATAGTAGTTCTAAGGTCTTCCCACTCTGCGCGCTTTCGCTGCCGCACTCTAATTCATTTATATCAACCTTCTTCCGATCTCCACAATGGCTTATGTCCGGCAACTTCTCCTTCTTAGTATAACCGTCCTAATGTCCTCACAACCTCTACGTTCCATCCCTTCAGCAGTAGCTTTCATAGCAGCAGCCGAGAAAATCAACCGTATCACCTCACTCGTTCCCACGAGACGCCCTTTGGGTTCTGTCCAAACCGCATAATTGATGTTTAGGTGATGAATATTAATATCTCGAATCTAGTATTTCAAATATCCAAAGGTAATGCTCATGAAAATTTATGCTATATATGTCAAACAGACATCCTAAATAGCATATGCACACAGCCAGAGTATGCTTAGAAGCATAGTCAGTCCATTCCACAGGCTTTTTATGGGAAACAACTGCTCTGCTACCATAATATAACACCCTACCATACAAAGTCTTATGATTAAGTCATAAAACCGAGGTGGTGAGGCGTTACGACCTCTAAAAGTAAAATTATATAATATAATATAGGTGAAAAATTGTTTTATTTAGGAGCCTTTGAAAGAAAGTTAAAACAAAAGCGTTAAACCGAAAAGCGCAGCACTCACGAATACGATAACGTAAATCAGATATGATAAGAGTAAAACAATATATATATATACAAGAGCTGACTTCCAAGGATACAGATAACAAAACTTCTGACTCGGCTCGCGAAATCAAGACCGATCAGAGAATATATATATATATATATATATATATATATATATACACACACAAGAAGCCCCAAGGTACCTAGAATATATTGTTTACAAATCCTGTTTTTCCAAGACAACCTTTAAGAGGGACAAACATAAAATATATATATACAGTGGAGATACAAATATATACAACTCTAACAAATTAAAACTCCCAAAAGAACATTTCTTCGGTTCAGAAAGCTCCTTGTTTGCCTCAACGAGGTGCCTCACGTCCTACGTCTGAAAACCACAATATTTGTATGGAATGAGAACCGGAGGTTCTCAACATGGTAACGGTGTCCACATAGCTAAAATATAATATCCCAGAAAAGTTGAAGGCAATCCTAGAACTTCCGACAACAGATTCAAACTTAAAACTATCCTTTACAACCATAAATAAGCAATAAACAAAGTGGGGTAGCTAAGGGCTCAATATTCTAACTCAACCTAACTTGATTGTAACACCCTAATTACCCTAAGCCTTATCTCATGCCGTAAGCAAAGGTTAATCAAGAGTTACGACAATTCTAAGGTTCATATATAAATATATATAGAAGGAATAATAATTCTAGAAGCCCGATGAAGAAAATAAGCTCAAAATACGTAGTTACAAAGTGCAAACGTTCACACGAAGCTACAAGCGTAAGAGATAAGATCCACTATGTAAGGTAACAAGGTATATGTAGTTATATAAGAGTATAATAATCATAAGATACTAGCCTAAGCCCGCGGAGTTTGGATCGGCTAGTTAAATACTGACATACAGAGTTTTGAAGATAAATCAGCTTATACAAAATATCTCTTATAAAGTAAGACTCTAAGTCAAATAAAATACAAAAGTGAGAGTACTAGCCAAAATAACCAAATTGACAACAAAATAGAATATAATCCTCTGCTCTGCTACCATCAAGCAACTCATTGAGGTGGGTTGCGACCTGCATCTGAAAAACACAACAACGTATGGAATGAGAACCGGAGATTCTCAGTATGGTAACAGTACCCAGTAAAGTAAGATGTAAGACCCCGGGATGCCAAAGGCAATCCTAGAGCTTCATACCAAAAAAATATTCAAGCTTAGAAACAATAATAAATAACTTAAATCGTAACAGTAAACAAGGGTATCTAAACCTAGGGAGTGTCCAACTAAAACTAGTCACCGCTGTCCCACAGCCTTCACCTGCCTAGCCTCCGTGCTATCCCATTGCCACCGCCTACCTAACCTTCTCAGCACCAGACAAAAACAGATAATGCAAGCAAGGAAAACACAGGTAGTATTCATGTATATACAAGTAATTCAAGAAGCAAGTAGGCATATTATACAATTAGGAAAACTCAAGTAATCAAAGTAAGCAAACATATAGAAGATGCGCATGATGAATGTCTGTCCTATTGGCTGTGATATCACATGTCGGTTATAGTGCCAAACCTGACAGAAAATCCGGTCGGCAATTCCCGGATTAGTCTCTCTATTGTGCACACTCAGGAGGAATAATTTCGAGGGATAAGCGCCCTACCACCTTCTCCTTTCAAAGGGAAACGTTCCGAGGGAGAGTGCCCTACCACCATCCTCTGGATGCCGCATGATTCCGTGGGTTAGTGCCCTACCACCTTGCAACCAGAGAGAAACCCATGCTCAGGAGGAAAAATTTCGAGGGATAAGTGCCCTACCACCTTCTCCTTTCAGAGGGAAAAACATTTCGAGGGAGAGTGCCCTACCACATTTCTCTTGAGCGATAAACATGAGTGAGAAGCCCAGCTTCAAGCCTCACATCTGAACGTAGGCGGGAGACTATCACAGCCTCTACGATGGATAATAATGCATATCATAATCACGTATTCAATCTCAGAGGCCACTCCTCATAGCACACTTCTGCTCATACTCATTCCATCACCCATAATCATTCATATCCAAGTTTTCAACTCATCACAACCCTCGTCAATTTATAACTTTCTATTCCGAACTCACTAGTTCGTCAATTTTCTTAATTCATATACCATTCTTCTTTTGCACTCCACCAAACCCATCCTCAGTACACCAGAAACCTAAGCCTCCGTTCTCTAACTTTTCAAAATAATACCAAACCAAATCTCTTAAGACCTTACCCATGTTTTAATGCCCAATAATAAGCCCAAGAGTCTTAAAATGGTGTCACAGAAACTTACAATCTTATTAAGAAGGTGAAATAGTTGAAAACAAAGCTTAAGTTTGAAAAACAGGGCGTGTGCGTACGCACAGGGGTGTGCGCGCGCACGCCCAGGAGATTTTAGAAAGTGTACGTACGCATAGAGGTGTGCGTACGCACAAGTATAAAATTTTCCAAACTCTGTTCGCTCGCACAAGGCGTGCGAACGCCCTCAACAGAGTGCACCTTCCAACATGTGCGTGAGCACAGGTTGTAAACCTTCGTTGGTTGTATGCGCGCACAGGTTGTGCTAGCGCTCTAAACAGACAGCCTTCCCCTGTGTGTGCATACGCACAAGGCTGTGCGTGCGCACATGTTCGAAAAATCACAGGGGTGTGCGTGCGCACAAGGATGTGCGTGTGCACACAAACCAGAAATCACAAATTCTGCAGCATGCACAGAATTCAGATTTTGACACCAAACTTTGAATGATCATAACTTCCTCTACAAAAATTCATTTCTTACAAAATTTATATCCATTTAAAGAGTTTTCAATGAACTTTAATTTAAAGCAAATCTCAACAAATTTCAAAAATTGAGGCTCAAGTTATGATCTGTCAAAATTCACCAAAAATCCATTTTTACCAAAAACACTAAAAACTCAATTTTGCCAAATTCTCAATTCAAGACCACCCCTCCAACCATTTTATCAATCACACAACCTTCTTAATCATTAAACCATTTAATACTCACCTCATTCCAACTCTAAATTCAACCTAATAGCACATCCAAATTCCTCAACTACCATTTAATATCATTCTCCTCAACTTCACACCTAAATTACTCAACCATTATACCATGTCACTACCAATCCATAATTTTCCATTTAATCATAAATCTACACTCATAATCATCATCAATCAACAACTACCTCAACTACCAAAACAAATCCTCATAAATTCCAATAGTCATTATCAAACAATATCTATCATTAACCAAACCCATCATAAAACTCATCAACACCAATAATACTCAACAATCCTCATCAACCACAATAACCAACAATAAAAAATCATCATCAATATCCATCTTCAAATCTCAACACCCACCAACATAACTCATCAATAATCATCATCTACAATATGTATATCATCACATTCAAACCCATTCATTCTACATCCAAACCATCATCAAGTATATATTTATATACAATTAACCATACAATCAGTGGCGGATCCAAAAAATTTTATCAGTGGGGCAAAAAAAAAAAAATATATATATATATATATATATATAATAGTTTTTATAATTATACTATGGTATTATAAAATATGATTATTTTTCAAATTATTTAACTAACAAATTAAAACAATAAAATAATAATTCAAAATAATAAACAATTTAAAATTCCATTCTTCTAGGTTTCATACTTTGAAAAGATTGAATAATCTTTTCATTGTCAATACAATCAAATGTCTCTCTTTCTATATATGTCACTAAAAATCATTTAAAATTCATCTCCCATACGGTTACGGAGCCGACTCTTTATGATGTTCATAGCAGAAAAAGTTCTTTCAACTGATGCAGTTGCTACAGGCAAAACTAAAGCTAACTTCAAAAGAAGAAACACTAATGGATAAAAAATATTTTTTTTGAGTCTCAACCAATTTCTAAGAAAGAGCACCAATCCCATTTAAATTTGAGAATTGATCATCAGAACGCACATCTAATATGAAATTCTCAAGTTGACTATCAAGTGCCAAAAGTTGAGTAGAAGAAAATTCTAATGGATAGAATTGAGCTAACTGGATCAACTTCTCCTTACCAAATGCAAAAAAATGAGTGTCTTGGATTCAGACAAGCTATACATAGAAACAATTCAGTATTCACCTCTATAAAACGATTGTTGAATTCTTGAAGTTGTCTGTCAACTACTTGATAGAATATCTCAACTTGAAAATGATGCAAATTTGAGATCTTTTGAGCTTTTTCGTCTTGATCTTCCTTGTAACACAAATATATCATCCATTTTTGGAATAGTAATATTATGTTTGTCACAAAACAATGAGACTTCGTCAAGTAAAAGAGACCAACCATCATCTCTTATAGTTTGCAACCGTTGCTTAGACACTTTAACCAATGCCATAGCATTTACAATGTCTTGATCATTCTTTTGTAACGCTTGAGATAATTCATTAGTAACTCTCAAGATATTTTTCATCAAGTGCAAGTTGAAAATAAATTCAAAGGATTGAATGACATTCAATAAATGACATGCTTCAGCTCTTTGTTCTGAATTATTTCCATCTTCCTCAACATATTCAAGAACATTGACCACAGAAGGAAACAAAGAAATTAATCTAAGTATAGTTCCATAGTGTGAACCCCATCTAGTGTCTCCAGCTCTTTTCAAAGCTATTTCTTGATATAAACCACGTCCACTAGAAATTTCTCCACTTTGTAATGCTTCAATTGTCTTAGTCATCTGACTATCACGAAGCATATCTCTTCGTTTACACGAAGCTCCAACAACATTGCACAAATTGGTTAACAAATTAAAAAGCAAAGCGATTTCAACTTGTTTTTTTGCAACCGTTACAAGATCTAACTGAAGTTGGTGGGCAAAGCAATGTACATAGAAAGCATAAGAATTTTCTTTCAATATCAAAGTTTTCAAACCATTAAATTCTCCTTGCATGTTACTTGCACCGTCATATCCTTGGCCACGTACTCTTGATAAACTTAAATTATATGTTTCTAATAATGACTCCAATGCTAATTTTAGAGATAAATCATTAGTATTAGAAACATGAACAAGACCAAGAAAATGCTCCCTAACTTGCCCTTCTTTATTCACATACCTTAAACAAACTGACATTTGCTCCTTAATAGAAATGTCGCGGGCTTCATCAACAAAAACAGCAAACAATTCATCCCCAAGATCATTCATAATAACTTTTGTCGTTTCACTTGCAGCAGCTCTTACAATATCTTTTTGAATTGAGGGAGCTCTTAGTTTAAGATTCCCACGAGCATTTTTGAAAGCACAATCAATCTCTTCATTATGTTTCACAAGAAAATTTAGAAGTTCCAAAAAATTTCCTTGATTAACAGAATCATCTGTCTCATCATTACCACGAAAGGCCAATCCTTGTCGCAAAAAAAAATCTACTACAATCAATTGTGGCTGTCAAGTGAATTTGATAATTTTTTTTAGCTTGCTCAGATTGTTTTTCAGTACAGTACTAATGTGTTATTTTGGCTTCATAAGTGCTTCACATTTTCTCCAAGCTTGATTATGAGCACTATCATGAATCCCAATATGAGTTTGTAATCTCTCCTTTTTTTTCCAATTTGAAAAGCCATTGGTTACAAAAGCATCGCCACCTTCAGTCTCAGGTTTCATAAGATAACAACAAAGACAAAAAATAGCATCTTTTGATATACTATACTCTAACTAATTGCCATAATCATCAAACCAATTAGGATTAAATCTTCGAAAAGAAGAACCACAAGCAGTTTGAGGAAAATCATGAGTCCTTGGTTGACAAGGACCTTTTTGCAAATATGCACATCTAACTTTGTCTCTGTCATTCGGATGATAACATGAAATCTTTGGTCGTTATCCTGGATCTGCTATGAGACTTTCTACTTCGAATTCTAAAAACCTCCTCTTGTTAGAAGAGGTGATGAATTGTTTTGGGATCCAATCTCCAATGATGAAGTTCTTTTGAAATATTTCTCCATTACTAATAGAATAAAATTATAAACCTAAATTAATTAATTAATAAAATTAATTCATAATTTTACACAAATTGACAAAAATATCTCAATATACAAAAATAATTAACAAATAAATAAATGAAACTAAAGTATCAATTACATCATCACAACAAATTTAATCACAAATTCACAGTTCCTAAACCAACTATATCAAATTATCAATTATCAAACCATGAAGTAAATGAGCAAAAACATGAATGAAGCAACTAACCAGGGACAGTGTGTTAACTAAGTAACTATTGATTATTATTTAGTCACATAAAAATATAACACTCCAACTGTCCAGAACTTGAATCTCATTATCTCAATGAACATAATACCACCTAACCTAACCAATGCTCATTAACAAGAACATAATCTCATTATCTCATTATCTCATTAACAAGAAAACCAACACAGGTTACACGGCAACACAATACCACATGACCTAACCAATGCCATGTTACACAAAGTCACAGTCTCACAGACACAAACCATTCCTTATTTCCTTTATTCTGAATCTCCACGACCCCACTCCAAAATCTTATTTATTTATAATATACATATGCTATAAATCTATAATTAATTGGTTACAGCCTACAGGTAAATTTAAAATTATTTGGTATTTACCACTCTTGAAAGTTGAAAGGTTGATTTGGGTTTCCAAATCCTAATTATATACCAAGAGCAAGAGGCAAAGTGCAAGACTGAACTCCAAGACCAGGAGGACGACCCAGTAGTGGTGCGATGCCAGCAGCAACAGAGAAGAGGATCGTACCCCAAGAAAGAAGAACCAGAAGTCCAAAAGAGATTGATGTTTGCTGAAGAAAAAGGTAGAACCGCAGAACGGCAGAAGCAGAACCAGACGCCGAACTGCCGAGTGCCAAAGCCCGAAGGAAAGAACGCAGAAGAAGAACAGCGGCAGAACCACACAAATCACAAGCAATCAAGCAGTGACGCAAAAGAAGGCAGAACTTGAAAATCACCAGATATGGTGCTGTGGCGATGCAAGGAGAAACCGACGGTCGATGGACTGGCGGAGACACAGAGTGGCGGGCTGGCGACAGTAACTCTAGAACCTGGAGGAGTGGAGGCTAGAGGTTGGAGGCTTGGAGCAATTAGGGATTTCAGATTTGAAGAGAAAGGGGGAAGAAGAAGCATCAGGGATTTGGAACTTTGGACTACTGGGGGCAAAATTAATTATATAGTGGGGGCAATTATGCTATTTAACTCAGAATTACTACTTATTTTTTCAAATCTCACTAGGGGCAGTTGCCCCCACTAGCTTATAAATAAATCCGTCCCTGCATACAATCACACCTTTCAACCTATCTTAAGGTCAACTAGCCTAAGTGTCTATTGATATTACATATTACATAGAGGAGACCGAAACCATACCTTGGCAGCTCCCCAAAAAGCACACCACACCAAGATTGGTGTCCAACAAGCTTTCAACTCACCAACAAGCCAGCAAAGCTCAAACTAACATCATATATATATACCAAAATCAAAACCTAAGATACATAAAATAGCTAAACACAAGGGTTTAGTGAAGCCTTACCTTACCCAACGAGATTAGGGGTAAAATCCAACAATTACCTGCTACTAGAGATCACCTAAACAAGCAAAATCAAAATATACTAAAACCCATAACCCCAAAAACACAGAATACTAGGGCAGGAAACTGGGGATTGAGACGCAATTTCTTACTAGGTTTGCTTAGATAAAATCGAAGAGCTCAACAAAAGTTTTGCGTGGCCGCAAACGGCTTGTCAATAGGAGCTCCGTAGCTCAAGTTATGGCTCCCGGAAGGTGGATGTGAATAGTAACACCACCTCTTCTCCTCTCTTCTCTCAAACCGCGCCCCTCTCTCTCTTTTTACATCAAATGAACTGAAATGCTCATTAATGGGTTTATATAAGTTGGGCCTTGGGCCCAGTTTGGGCCCGGTCCAATCCGTTAGCGCTTTTGGTCCGTTTGGCCCACTTTGGGCCAAAACCTTTAAGATTAGTGTCCGATTTTCAATTCTAAATTATCTTTGCCTTTTTAAAACAATAAATCAATTTTTTCCAAAATACGCGGTACTGGACAGACTAGAGCCGGTTCTGCCAGCTTAAGCGCCAGTATGCATTTTTACAAAAACTTTTCGAAAAATATACATTTTCTAACTCAGAAAAATTCACTGAAATCAAATTTCACCTTTAAATTTTCAAATCAAAACTTCTAAATTTTGAATCTATTCCGGGCACTAAAATTATTTTATTAAAACAGTTTTACATGAAAATCTCCGGTTCTTACATTGATCCTTTAGCCTCTCACCTTCCTCCGTTCCTCCATAACTCCATAGCACAGACAACTAAAATACAGACAAAGCAAGCACAAGTATAACACAATTATAGCAGCTAAAAAATTTAGCAAGTAGGCATAGTAATCACATAGACAAGCCCAATTAATACAGAATCAAACAAGACAGACAGATGCATATG
The DNA here is from genome assembly GCF_003086295.3 of Arachis hypogaea. Taxonomy (NCBI): domain Eukaryota; kingdom Viridiplantae; phylum Streptophyta; class Magnoliopsida; order Fabales; family Fabaceae; genus Arachis; species Arachis hypogaea. The sequence continues at coordinate 125,057,513 of NC_092054.1, read as the reverse complement.
ATGCATGCCTGTCGTATGGCTGATGATATCATATGTCGGTTGTATAGCCAACCCGACACGTCCTCGTAGTTACCCATAGATAGAAACACCCATTGTGGAGCAAGTGGGTCTGAGCTACAACCCCCTTACTACTACTCGCTTAACCCAGAGCAAGTGAAATTAAACCACTACTGCTGCTACTACCTAGGCATTACAATTACTAACCTGGAGCAAGCGAAACAAACCACATTCCTTGCTAATGCCCAAGTATTACAATCACTGACCTGGAGCAAGCAGGACGAACCATAATTTTGTTACTACCCAGATATCTCATTCAAGAATTCATTCAATCTCAAGTCAAACATTAAGTATAAGTTATAATAATTTCATCATTAATCATCCTCATTTATCATGTTCATTCGAAATTCTATAATTAAATCAGTTTTTCATAATTTTCCTTTCTCATCTCATACCCGGAGCAAGTGGACAATGCCACTGCCTACTATCCGGGGGTCACATATCACATTCATTTAAAAACCCTCATTTCCAAACTTCCTAAATCATCATTCATTACTTCAAACCTTTCTTCTCTATTAAGTTAACTCCTTCTCTAAGCTTACCCCACTCCCTATAATCAGAATTAAGTTTCAGGATCTTAGAAAGTAAAAATCGAGATTTGGAGGTTCAAAATTACATTTGAAAACATAAATTTCACTTTATTGGAATAAAGGGTCCCGCGTACGCGTCACATGGTTCGCATACGCGTGGGTGCATTTTTTCCTTGCTCACATATGAACGCAGCCTCTCGCGTACGCGGGATAGCCAACCCGAACCGAATGCCCGTGCCACGTGGGATGCTAACGTATGCTAGTTATGCATAGTTGACAAAAATCTTGAATGCTGCAAAATTTCAGCTTTACACACCAAACTTCTGACGTGCATAACTTTCTCGTTTTAAAACATGTTTCACCCATTTTTTGAACGGTGTAAACTTCACGAACCCAATTTTTATATAAAGAAAGTTTGGGAAAGTTTGGGGGTCTGGAAGGCAAGTTATGGCTCTCTGAAATTTAGTCAAAAATTAATTTTCTTCACAAAACATTCTCAGCCTCTATTTTCACAAAAGTTACCCTTTCCTAACATACTACTTCAACCATATATAGCCCAAATCACACCAATTACACATCAATTCTTTATTCTCATATCAAGACATTTCTTATACAAAATTATTAACACCAACACCAACTCTTTCATTCATTACAACCTTATTCCTCAACTTACCAACAATACTAATTCATACATCATTAATGTCGTCACCACATCAATCAACTTTGAGGCTCAAGTTATGATCCGTCAAAGTTCACCAAAAACTGGTTTTTGCCAAAAAAATAACAAGGTTTTCAACTTTCCAAAATTCACAACCAAACTAAACCAAAACCACACCAAACCTCAATTCACCTCAGAATTTACCCTTTTGTGTCTCATTTTACCAATCTTACCAATTTTCCATTCACATTACATAATCCTCTACTCCAATGATCAATTGTGTCACCCTAAACCAATCTCTCACCCAACACAAACATCAATCATCATTATATCACTAACAATAATCATAATCAATCTCATTCAACCTCAATCTCAAACTTCAATATTTATCAATATCAACAACACAATTCATCAAAATAATCAAAATCATCAAATCATCATACATACTCATTCAATAATCTCAACAAGCAATTCAATCCGAACCTATCCTACGGGTCACTAGCCTAAGTGTCCAAAAATATTATATATTACATAGAGAAAATCAAAACCATACCTTGGTTGATTCCTAATATGCACTAAATCACCAAGTTGAGTCCAACTCAAGCCTCCAATTACCAACAATCAATCCAAAGCTCCAATTAAATGCCAACAATCACAACTTCAAGCTATATACACATAATTCATAACTAATCAACCTAGGGTTCATCATAATCACAATTTCACAAGGGTTGAGAATAAACTCACCTTAACGAATATTGATTGGGTCAAACCCAATAGAAACCAAATGCTAGAGTGTACCTAAACACCCAAATCATAAAATTTCACACAATACAAAATCCAAAATTTTGAATTTATTAAAGGAAAGGCTGAGGGGAAATTCGTGATTTTCTTACCAATTTCTTGTGTGAGTTTTGTAGAGCTCTTTATGGTGTTCGCGTGGCCGCAAACGGTGCGGCGATCGGAGCTCCATAGCTCAAGTTACAAGTAATTGAAGAAGAGGATGAATAGTAAAATCCCTCTTCCTCAATGCAGCTGCTAGGGTTGTGTGCAAGTGTATTATGAGGCTGAATTGGGTCTAATTGTGTGTTTATATATGTTGGAATTGGGCCCAACTTGAGTCCGGTCTAACCCGTTAGCCTTTTTGGTTAGTTTGGCCCAATTTCGGGCCAAACTTTTAAAATTAATGTCCGGTTTTTAATTCTAAATATTTTCCTAAGGTTTTTCTACTATTTTTATTATTCTCGCACAGTACCAGACCGATTTAAGCCGGTACTGCTGGTTAATTTACCGGTTCACGTTTTTATGCGGTTTTTCGCAGAAAATTATATTTTCTAACTCAGAAAAATCTACTGAGTTCAAATATCATAATTAAATTTTCTAATTCACATTCTAAATTTTTGGAACCTATTTTGGGCAGTTTAATTATTTAATTAATAGATAATTAATCGCAATTCTTACAACAACCGACTTCAAACCAAACTTATCCTATGGTCAGCTAGCCTAAGTTTTCACAAGACATTATATCTTAGTTACGAGAAACCGAAACCATACCTTAGCTGATTCCCGTAAGGCCCGGAACACCACAATTAACACCATTCCGCACAAACTCAAAGCCCCCAAAACCTCTCCGAACTGAATTCCAGTCACCAAGGTCAAACACTCAAGCTCCTAACATCATCAATGTGCTCCAAATAAACAATATTCAATCTAATCCCACAACCTATCACTATAATCAATATTCAAGCTTGCTAATTCATAAATCAACAAGAGACTTGGGGTCCTTACCTTACTCACACCTCAACTGAACAAAACCTAATAATTTTCGCGAGTTAATTCGAACCTAAAACACCAAAATCATATAAATTTTTAATTCCAACACCCCCTCAAATTCGAAACTAGAAGGGATTAGTTAGGTAAAAGAGAATGAATTCTTTACTAAATTATTGGGTGGTTTTCATAGAGGATTTTGAGATGAACGTGTGGCCGCTGACAGCTCGTCAATCGGAGCTTTAGATCAAAAGTTATGGCGAATTGAAATTTGAGTGAGGCTTTTGCTCTTTCCTTCTCCCCCTTTCCTATGGCTTCAGTGTGTTTTCATTTTGGGGAAGGAACAAAGAGCTGTGTTATAATGGATTGGGTTGGACCTTGGGCCTGGTTTGGTCTGTTTGGCCCAATCTTGGGTCAAATTTTTTAAAATTAGTGTCAAAATTCATATTTTAATTAATCGTACCTCATTAAAATATGAAACTCCATTTTCTAATTTCTTGGATTAATAATTAATTTATTGGCTAATTATTTACTAATTTTTCGGGTTTTACATCCAGCATCCTCACCACTCAAGTCTGAAATTTTGGAAGCGATGCACCTATACTAAAGGAAACATTCTGCTAAGATGGAAGAAAACATTTGAGAGTTCTAAAATTGGGTTATGCTTATGGCTTTCAAGCTGTTTTAATTCTTCTCCTTCATGCGTCTTTATTGAATATTATGGTTCTTCGATTTATCTTTCTTTGTTTTTATGTCAATCTCTTTTGTAATCTGTTTCTATTTTATTTATTGTACTTGAGAGTTATCCCTTGCTAAGTTGGGTGAGTACTTAGTATTGTGAGTTTAGGAAGTGAACCTAACTAAATCAATCTTGGTTAGAAGTTTGGTTTGTCCCAGATAGGATTAGGAAGAATCCTAGGGAATCAGTGAATGTAAATCTTTGAAAAGATACTAGAAATCTACCATGATTGTAGTGGAGACTAGATATAGATCACATTGCATAAGGTAGATAAACTAGGATATATGGATGTGTACTTCTTTCCTTTCTGCTCTATTTTCATTATGTTCATTATGAGACAAAAATATTTTGTCTCTTGCATAGTCACTTTTGCAGACTCAGCAAAATTAGTTTTTGGTGTTAAAGTTTAAAAGAAATTAAAAGAGACCCTAGATTCAAACCCCATTTCTCTAGGCTATTGAAAACCTTCAAAAAATTATTCAACTTGTATACAAAACTACTACACGATCATCTACTACTCACGAACTACATTAATCAAAGGAACGAATCAAACCTCATCATTGGATTCAAAACAATGATCCAATTTGCCCTGGTTCAACTAATCTGAACTTACATCGTACATTTTTTTTAAAATGAAACTTGTATACAATTCTGATTTTACTGCTTGATTTAGAAAAAACTAAAATCACCACAAAACAACTAAAAATTCGATTGAAAATGAATTTAGATTAAGAAACAATGATCGTAAAAAGAAAAATTTGTAGAGAGAAAGAGAAAAAATTTGCAGAGAACACAAAGAAATCAAGAAGAAAATGAAAACACAATGAAAGAAGCCGTTATGTTAAAAGTCAGTTACATATAAGTGGCGCGTGGATATACAAGAGGTTATGACAACTTGGTTGGATTTGGTTAGTAATTCACTTAATTAGGGGACATTATTGTTAAATAATTTGACGGAAATCAAGACAAACCGAAAGGATCACGTGCCATAATCCTTTCTGACATACCATACCCGCAGGGCTTATACTTCCTTCTTTTTTTTTTGTTTTTATAATGTATTCGCACTCTCACACTGTGACACTGCAATTATACGAGTATTTACCTAAATTGGTCCCCAATAAATTCCAAATCAAACATATTAGTCCCCAATAAATTTTAACAGCTTTGTGAGTTCCCAACAACCATTAACATTTGTCAAATTAGTTGTTGCTTTTTTTGGTTTTTAGTTTTTAAACTTCATGTTGTGTGTAATCACTGTTCATGATGTGATACCAAATACTTATTTTGATTGTCTATGTTGGCAGGTAGCTATTATGATTTCAATAAACAATGATGTTGGTTTTAACATAGAAGTTATGATTTATTTTTAGTTTACTTTGATGTAGTCTTCCTTTGATGTTGTTCTTACTTTCTAAAAAGGTTGAATACTCACAATGATATTTTAACAAGCACAATATTTTGCATATTAGGATCAACATTTTTTACACATTCATTCGGACAACATCATGTCAATACACATTTTAACTACCCAAAAGTCACTTAAATCTCTTGTTAAGCAACCTATATCTTAAACACAAGACAAATCACAAATCCTAGGAAGAAAAAACCACGCTTATACAATCCTTGGACTAGCCTCTCTTCATAAGAGCATCATTCTTTTTCTCTAGTACATCAACTAGTTCTTTTAGCTTCTTGATTTTGTCTTCAACAGCATTGTGCTCATTAGTAGTAACTTGGTAATAAAAAAATCCTATCAAATTATACAAATAAGTCGTAATGTGAGAGCTTTTTCTGCAAAGATGAAATCCTTATTAGAGCAATATTATGCAGAGCCCCATATTATAATGAAACCCTAAATTTTATTAGGACAACTAAAGAAAGGTCTCTTTGGATTTTTCTTCGTAGCAGACACTACAACTATGGTTTAGAATTCAAATGACATATAGAATTTTGATCTTTTTTGCAAGTCAGTTTCTCACCCCGCTTGACGTACTACTAATAGTTCCATTAACACCCAATATAAACTCTTGGAGTGCAGGCATTAGTCCCTACTATATCCAAGTACAAGACATTATCATACCTATTAATCACATATAACAAAATAGAATACAATAGAAAATAAACATAGTCAGACATATTGGTCCCCAATAAATTATATTTACGTTTTGCAAGATAAGGACCAATTTGTCCTTAATCTCACGTGTTAATTAACGTCTAAGTTAGCTAGTTAACATGCCACGTGGGATAATGTCATTAGGGTTTGACAGGTCTGATAAGGGGACCAACTTGACGAATGTCAATAGTTGGTGGCGACTCACGAAATTATTAAAATTTTCTGGGAACCAATTTAAAAAAATACTATATTTTGTAACAATAAAAATTAAATTTTAGATATTTTAGTTATAAAATTTTTAATATTATGTTTAAAAATAATAAAAAAAACTAGTGTATGTTCCTGTATCCTGTACGGAATAATACATAAAATTATATAAAAAATTTTATTAAAAAATTAAATAAAATATATATAATAATTATTATTATAAATATTTTAAAAAGTTATAATAAAATAAAACTCTCAGGATTTTTAATATTAAAATACTAAAAATAATTAGTATTTGTCTTAATCAAATTGAGTTTGTTGAGTGATCATTTCACTCGTCCACTTAAAAAACTATTAGGAGTTAGAATCTTGCCTTGTGTATATAGCAATTCATTGGCTAGCGGTAAACCCTTAATAAATGGAGCATCAATACGTAGTTAGACTTGGCAAGAGTACCCGAATACGCGGGAACTCGACCCATCTATACCCGGTTGGAGAGGGTAATAACTTGACCCGAGTCGAGGCAGATTTTGCTTATGACGGGGCATGGTTGGGTTTAGGGAGTACCCGCCCCGGATATACATATAAACACTTTTTAAGAATTAGGATTTGTCTCACATCACAGATTCAGTGATGCACAGCTTCAGTCCATACTCTATAGCCATGTAAGAGAAACCCAGTCATTCTCGCCCAGAGTCTTCTTCTTCTCGGCTTCTTCACAAAAAACTTCATAGCTCCATCGTTGTTGCTGAGCCCATCACCACCTACCCCTTCACAACTCCCATCTTCCTTCAAGGCTCATGTTGCCGACGCTTCTTATCCCGTTACCGTCGTTGTTGAATCCGTCGCCACCTTTCTCCTGCTAAGTCCCTTTTTCTAGGTAAATTTTCCTCTCTCTCTCTCTCTCTCTCTCTCTCTCTCTCTTTGTGAGTCTGTTAAGTTCTTCTCTTCTTCTTCCATAGACTCATCACTTAGTCACCGTCGCTATGAGCCCGGGCATTGCTGTTGCAGTTTCATCTAAGTCTGTCACCGAATAAAATAAATATTTTATTTATTCAAGTTGGACCAGTTGAAAATAGGCATGCATGAGATTATTTTTGCATGTAATTTCTGAATTTTCTCATCCAAATTTGATCTATGTGGTTGAGTATTTTAGTATGGCGATCATTGTGCTTTCATTGTGATACTAATGTGATAAAAGTTGCGGTAATTTCATAACTAATATATGAGACAGACCAGATTATTAAAGTAATCAGGAAAATAATATTTAGATGTGCGCGTAAAATTTATAAGATGTGATTATCCCAGAAAAATATATATATATAGCCCAAGTGGAAGATTATTAGGAAATTATAGTTTCTTAATATATTTATGGGCAATACATATATTAATTATAATTACAAATTAAGTAATTTCATATTAATTGACTTATATAACGGTGATCTCATTTATTGTCATAAATGTTGAATTAAATAAGTCATTATTACTTTTGATTTTAGATAAATGAGATTAAAACCATAGATACTATTTTATTTGAATTTTAGGGTTTAATGAGTGTCACACTCAAATATAAATAATGGCTTCAGGATTTTGGTTTCCAACACATCAAACTCGTCTCCGTAGCTCTTTTTCCACAGTGGAGTTGTGATTCAGCCCTATCAGGGATACAGAAGGTTTTGGTTGACGAAGATCAAAGAACTACAAGAGCCAAGCTCTCTTATCTCAATCATGCTCTTTAATGAAGGGGCGCTTTCGCGTTCTTAGTTATATTTTTTAATAATTTAACATGGATGATCTTGAGGTTGAAATATTCTAAAATTTTCAGATAAAATAGAACTTTTATTCAATCAAATGATGATAAATAATTTTATTGAATTAAATTATATTAATATGATCATTGGATGATAAAGAATGCAAGAAAAATAAATAAATAATATTTTAAGAGTATAAAAATATTAAATTGTCATTTTAATTTACTTTTTTAATCAACGACAATAAATTTTTTGAATTAATTAAATTTTTACAAAAAATTATATACCTAAAATTATTTCATTTATTCAAAAATTTTTTGAACATACAATGGTTCAATGAGAGATTGACTATTGAGAATTGAATATATATAATATTTTATAGAAACTTATACTTTTTTTTGTATCGATAATGTTAGTGACTATAGAGAGACTTTTACCATTAAATAAAATTATAGAAAAATTTTAAAAAAATTGTTAATATTTTTTTGATAATTCATTTAATTTTTAATTTAAATTTTAAAATTAAATTATATATTCAATTTATATTTGTTTGTTTATCCTAATAATTATTTATAATAGATAATATATGTAAGTATTTTTTGAAAGAAACAGTTCATTTTATATAATTAAAAGATAATTATAAAATAGAGACTAAGACAAAGTGAAATATAATAAACATGTTCGAAGTAAAAGTTAAATAAACAATTAAAAATAAGAAAAAGAAAGTAACTAAAATTTTAATATATAATTTTAAAAATAAGGAAAACAAAGCAACTAAAATTTTAATATTATATTTAAAAATAATAAAAAATACTATATGTACACTAAAAATCAGTCATTATATATTGTCATTATCATCGTCATTATCATCATCGTTATCGTTATCATTATTGTCATCATCATCGTTTTCTTCTTATACGTGTGACAGTTCAAATCTAGAATGCACTGAAATTCCTTAATGATAAGTGATAACTTAAAACTCCTCCTCTTCCTCTTCTTCTTTATCATCATCTTCCTTTTCTTCTTTTCTTGTTCATATTCTCCTTCTTATTTTACCTTCTCATAATTATTCTTATTTTACTCTCTTAACAAAAATAAAAACAAGAAAAATCAAAGAAGAAAAAAAAATATATAATGTTACAAAATCAGTAGAAAGATGAGGAACTTATATTCATTCAACTAAATAAGAGTGCAATACAGTACAAACATCTTTATTCAACTCTAATATGAGAAACAATGCTCCTAAAAGAAGAAACCAAAGCAATAGAAGAAAGAAAAAAGAATAAAAAAAAGCATTAAAAAAGACATTTTTTTTGTTTTTGTAGCAAAATTCTGGTGTCAAAACTAATAAATTTATGTGTTATTATTAAAAAATTTCGGTGTTATTTTTCTAATAAATTCTGCATCATTCAAAACTATTCGTCTTCCTCCTCCTTATCTTTTACTGCCTCTTCTTTTTCATCTTTTTCTTCTTCTTCATCTTCTTATTTTATTTTCTCATAATTCTTCTTGTTTCACTCTCTTAAAAAGAATAAAACTAAAAAAACAAAAAAAAATTAAATAAAAAATAAATAAATAACTGCAATATCACATGAGAAAGAGAAGGAGAAGAAGAAACAAAAATAAAATACAGCAACAACGGCATTAATAGAAGAAAGAGGAGGAGACGTAAAAAAAACAAAGAAAAAGAACGGCATGATTTCACGCGCATAGTATGTGAGTAAATTTTGTTGGTTTTGGATCAACTTAATTAAAGTTGGTTATAAAAAAACTTAGATGTATAATAAATCTCTAATTATATTATATTTATAATTGTAAATCGTAAATTTTAAATTTTAAAAATGATATAATTAATGTTGAAAACAAAAAGGGATCACATATCGTTTCTCAACGGTCTCTCAAGCTCAACATTGATCCTTATCTTATCCATAGGAATCATTCTGAATATTCAATTCAATAACCCTAATTGATAAATCCACAAATTGGTAAATTCATGTGGACCAAGAATATCTATCTGCAAGTAATATCGTCATATATATGGACCACATGCATTCTGGGCATATAGTTATATAAAATATTAACCATGTCGGAACTAAAAATCGTGTCATTTTTTATTTACTGATTTTTTTTTCTTATTTTTGTCCACAACAATATTATGTTTATGTATGATCATAATAATGATTACTCACGCAGTCACACTCACCTATAATGATTGATATTGCATAAGACATAAGTGAGGTTTCAAAGGTTCTTATATTAGCTTTTTCACTACTGTTTGGTTGTTTTTCTTTCCCTCCCTTGCTTCTTTTGCTCTATTGAATTATGTTTCTAAAACATATGATCTAATAATTGTTGGTAGTGTATGACAGGCTCACCATGCAGAATGCGTGTATAATGGTCTGTCCACTGTCCATGACATAATCCAGCTAGAATGTGCGTATATCCAATCTTTGTCTTTTGGGCCAGTGAAGACTATGTTGTGCGCTTCTCTAGTTTTTGTTGGGAGTTCCTATTGTAAACCGAATTGCCTCTTGACCTGATTAGATGAATGTCATTCAATACACTCAAAAGATATGATTGGCACTATTGCGTTCTATACTACGACATGCGCAACTATATCAATTGGAGCTAGATGGCCCCAAGAACAAATCCTTTATTTAAAAAATTTGGTTTAGGTTACTTTATCAACTATGATGCTATTTTTGAAAAATCATATTTTGATAATAATGCAATAATGCATTATCATTATGGACCAAATCTTTGCAAAAAAATTTTGATTTGGGCTATACTACTTAAAAAGGTGCAGCTGTTAAAAATTGGTTTACCAAAAGTGTTGCACCTACTTTAAAAATAAAAAAATTCAAAATCTTTAATCACTTTTAACATTATGCACACAGAAATCATTGTTTTACTTACAATAAACAAGGTTATTCCTTCTATCAATGCTTTATTGTCAAAAGAATTGTGGAAAACAAAATATATAAGGTTGTTTACAATTTCAATATTCTTGAGCAACTAAGATGTATTAACTTCAAAGGATCCAAATTAGTTTGGATATCTATGGTTACTTAAAAATGTGTGCAGATTTGTCTAGCATCCAAAAGGATGAAAGACATGTAGTACTTAGATAGCGGATGCTCTAGACACGTGACGGAAAAATCAACATTCTTTGTCAAACTCAACAAATATGATGGAGGATTTGTGACTTTTGTGATTATAGTAAAGGAAAAATCATTGCAATTGGTAAAGTTGGTAAAGATCTCTCTACTTTCATTGAAAATATTTTCTTGATTGATGGGTTGAAACACAACCCTTTGAGTATTAGCCAATTGAGAAATTCATACATGTTATTTTTTGTGACTCTAATTCTGTTCCAGGTGTTTTGGAGGACTGTGATGCAGGAAATCAAGTTGAGAGCAATAGAAGTGAAGCTCTAGATCCGAAAAAAGGTGAATCAGTGCAACCTGATCCTGAATTTGCTGCTACAGACAATTCTGCATGAGACAATCTCAATTTATCTCCTGCAACTGCTGAGATTTTTGGGAATACCAGTACAAATAAACCAAACCTGTCCAAATCTGTTCCTAAATCACCAAGACGTTGTGAATGGAGATTTCTAAAGAACTATCTACAAGAATTCATCATAAGAGATCCATCTTAAGGTGTCACCACAAGATCCTCCTCTAGAAAAGCTTTGAAGAAAAACAATTTGGCTTTTCTTTCTCAAATTAAGCCCCAAAATATTAATGAAGCTGTTAGTGATCTTTCTTGGGTCAAAGCCATGGAATAAGAGGTACAACAATTTGAAAAGAATCAAATGTGATTACTTGTTCCGAATCCAATTCGAAATAAGTTAACGGGTACTATGTGAATTTTTAGGAACAAATTGGGTGAAGATGGAATAATAGCAAGGAACAAAGTAAGATTGGTGGCTCAAGGATATAATCGAGAGGAAGGAATAGATTTTGATGAATCATTTGCACCAATAGCCCGAATGGAAGCTATAACGCTTCTCCTTGCATATGCTGCCCATTGTGGCTTTAGACTTCTTCAAATGAATGAAAAATATGCTTTTTTGAATGCCATCATTAATAGAGAAATGTATGTGGCGCAGCCTCCTGGTTTCAAAAATAAATAATTTTCAAACTATGTTTCAAGCTTTCAAAGGCACTCTGTGGTTTAAGACAAGCTCTAAGAGTTTGGCATGAAAGACTTAGTTCTTTCTTTTCGAAAAATAATTTTCAAAGAGACAACACTGAAACTACTCTTTTCATTAAAAACTCTAACGATTCTTTCATCTTAGTACAAATTTATGTTGATGATATAATTTTTGGTTCAGCCAATAAGTCTCTTTGTGCTAATTTTGGAAAACTCATGACTAGTGAATTTGACATGAGCATGATAGGTAAACTTAAATTTTTCTTTGGACTTCAAATAAAACAAACTTTTAATGGAATTTTCATTCATCAAGAGAAGTATAACAAGGAACTAATTAAGAAATTTGGAATGGAGAATGCCAAATCCATGGGCACTCCCATGCATCCAAACTCACGGTTGGTAAAGGATAAAACTGAGAAAGATGTTGATGAAATTAGGTATAGAAAAATAATAGGTTCTCTTATGTATGTTACATCCTCTAGACCGGACATTGTGCAAAGTATTGGAGTTTATTCAAGATTCTAATCTCAACCAAAAGAGTCATATCTTTCTGCTGTTAAATGAATCATTAGATATGTTCGTGGCACATCCAACTTTAGTTTATGGTATTTTAGGTCTGATGATTTTTTTTTTGGAATTGAGTATTATGATGCAGATTTTGCTTGAGATAGAATGAATAAGAGAAGCACTTCAAGAAAACTTAATACATAGCTATCTCATCTTGTTGTTCCCAATTGTTATAATTGAAAACTCAATTAGCTGATTATAAATTGAAAACTAAAAATATTTCTCTATTTTGTGATAACATGAGTGCCATTAATATTTCTAAAAATCCTATTTCGCACTCAAGAACTAAATATATTGAAGTGAGATTTCACTCAATAAGAGAACATGTTTAAAAAAGGAATATTGATATTCAATTTGTTAAATTAGAAGAACAACTGGCTGATATATTCACAAAACCTTTGCTTGAAGACAAGTTCTATAAATTGAAAACAAGTTTAGGCATGCTCAATCATGAATTCTTGTTTTAACTTTGCTAATGTGATGATTGACGTTTTTGTCTCACAGATCGAAATGAGACATTTCTGGACAAATGAAGAGCTTTAACTGTGGTCTTTGCTTTTGAAATTAAATTCAAGGGCCAAATGTTCCTTTTAGATGACAAGTGGTCCTTTGTATTGCCTTAAACACAATCCTTTTGGGCCCAACATGAGTTTGATTGTATGTAAGTGGGCCTCATTGGTTTTTGTCATACATTGAAAATCTTTTCAAATTTTTGTCTTTTTTGCACTTTAAATTATTATTTTAAAAACATTTTTTAACTTTAAGTCAAATCTTTTTCAAATCCAGTTGTCATAGGGTTCTAAACTTCTCTTTTTTTAAGAACTGCTTTAACTTGCTGCCGTTGCAAACTCAAAACTCTTCATTTTCCCATTCTCATCATTTCAATTTTTTCTTGAAAAACAACAACACCACTGTGTCATTAAGATGAGGAATAAAACTACAACTCGTAGAGGCACATTCACTCATAAACTTTCCAGAATCTCTGAAAGTTCTGGTGCATAATCCGACATTCACACTCACATACATTCTCATACACCTTCTCCATCTCCCTCTCCTCTTCACACTAATCCGATGGCTCATACCAAGACAATAGCACGTTGTCCCTCTTCTTCTCAGGCAACTAAACCATCAAGTGCTCCTTCTCGTCCAAGTGCTTCAAAGAAAAAATGTCCAGTGACTGAAGAAGAACTTCGTGACCCTCCAAGATCCAAACCTAAGTCCATTCCTCAATGTCCTCAGAGAGTTAACCCTCGCATCTCTCTTCGTCCAGTCAAAAAACCCCCAAATATTGATCCTTTTACTTTCAAATCTCATTTTGTAAATTCTCACTCTCACTTCAACCCTCATCGTTTTTCCTCTGCCATAAACTTTGAGTTTTATAAAGGAGTTGTTGTTCACCGTCCGTTGTGCCCTACCTATCTTGCTGATTTGCCTGCTTTAAAAAAGAAAGGACTGAATTTTGTGAAAAACATAGTGTTTCTGGACTGGAATCATCTTTTTAAAATAAAAAAGTCTGTCTACTCTGACCTTGTCCATGAGCTCTATGCTAACATGACCTATCACGGTGAAAATGTTCATTCTTATGTCAAAGTGCATGAATTAAATATGAACAGTAAAACTATCAGTAAAGCCCTAGGGTATTCAGACGTTGGTGTTAATTCTTATACTTCTAGAAAATAGGATGAAGGTTTAGGTATTACGTACCAAGAATCCCTTGCCTCTGTTTGTGAAAACATATTGCTCATTGATGGTTTCACTCCTAACCACAAGGCTCTAGGTCTTGTCCGTGCACAACTTCATCGTATTGTCAACCACATTATCCTTCCTAAAAGTGGTTCATTTCAAAGGGTTTTATTTTGTGACACATTGGTGTTGTATGCTATCGTTATGAAAATTTAAATTTTTTTTTGCTTATTTAATGATGAGGCATATGTATGACTGTATAAAGAGTGACAAGAATGTATCTCTTTCTTATGGCATATTTTTAACCTGCATCTTTGAATTTTTTGGTGTTGACCTGATCAATGAGACACTTGAAAATAGAAACCCTTACCTAAAAGGGGTGGTGCAATGAAACAACAAAAGAAAGGACATACCAGATCTAAAAGAGTGGTTCTTGATGATGAAGAAGAAGAGCTTGATGGCATTCCTCCTCAATCCACCACTAGAACATCAGCATCCACGGGATACAAATTCCTTTTGTATAGAGTTGTAAAAGATATTCTGCAGAAATTTGTGAATTTGTCAAATCATCTCATCTCCACAAGCCAACAAGCGATAAAGCTTTCCATTCGAAATGAAAATACTTTGCGCAAGTCAAGGGATAGAGTGGCAGTTCTTCTGAAGTATGTGGACAACATTCATGAAGATGACACCATGGCTACTGATCAAGAAGAGTCATTGGACACTGAGGATGAAGGTTCGGATGCCTAGGAATGTCTCATGTTGAATGATGCAGCTGCATCATTAGTTGTTTTTTTTTTAGAACTTCATTCAATAAGCTAATAATTTTTGTTAAAAAAATAATGATTTTATGATTTAAAGAGCATTACTTTGAGTTAGTTTGAATTCATTGGTTACAGAAAAATTCAGAGAAGAATGAGCAAAGATCAAAGAGAAAGAAAGAGGTTAGGAATCATTTTTAAAAAGAGGCACAAGAAGGAGAATCAAACAAAGAGATCTCTGGATCCAACAGAGAGTCCCCTAGACAAGAATTGGAGCCAACAACCATGCGTTTCACGTAGGACATGATGCGTGCAACGTGAGCAAGCAAACAGAAGCAAATTAGAACAAAAACCATGTGTTGCACGTAGGATATAGTGCGTGCAATGTGAGGTAACAAAAAGAGACAAATTGGTGCAAAGAAAGGCCATGCGTTGCACATGGAACTCCATGCGTGCAACATGAAGACCAAACAGAGATTAATTGTACCAAGGGAGGCTATGCATGCGACGTGGGTATCTGTAACACCCTACCACACAGAGCTTTATGCCTAGGTCGTAAATCAGGGGTAGTGAGGCGCTACGACCTCTAAAAATAAAATACGTACATAGATATAGTTGAAAGAAGTTATAACTAGGAGCCTTGAAAAAGAAGTTAAGCAAAATCAAAATAGAAATCGTGTCGCTCACGAAAGATAAGCGTAAACGGATAAGCAAGATCGAAACAAAGGCTAAAAGACCATAAACATAGATTAGAATTCCAAAATACAAATATCAAGCTCCGAACTCTACCAGTGAAGCAAAGGCCAGCCAGAGTATATATATATATATATATATATATATATATATATATATATATATATATATATATAACTCAAAATATTCGAGACTCGTAAAACTGACAACCTATTTCTCCAAGTTGACCTCTAAGAGGGATAAGCATAAAATACAAGATGGAGAATCTATACACATATATAAAATACAACCCTAAGTCCCCAGAGTTCTTCGCTTCTACAGAGTCTCCAGAATGCTCAATGAGGTACCTCTTGCCCTGCATCTAAAAAGCAAGTATATACGGTTCTCAGCATGGTAAAGGTGCCCACATAGTTAGTATAAAAGGTCTCGGAAAGGCCAGAGGCAATCCTATAACTCTGTCACTCAGATATAAACTTAAGGGAATAAACTAAACCATAAATTTAGTAAAACTCTCTAAAGTATCCAAGTCTTAATCTAACAATAATTCTACAATTCACTTTCTGTCTCATTAAACTCTAACCCTACAATTCACTTTCTGTCTCCTCCAATCTAATTGTGATCTAATTCTTCACTTTTTGTTTTCTCTATTCCTCCAAAACTCCAGTGCATAGACATGCAATACAGACAAAGTAAACACAAGTAGGATACAGATACAGCAGGTAGCAATTACAGCAGGTAAGCATAATAATCATATAGGCAAGCCCAATTAATGCACGATCAAACAAAACACACATATGCATATGATGTATGCCTGCCCTATGGCTGATGAGTCTCATCTGTCGGTTATATAGCCAACCCGACATGTTCGGTAGCTAACCCAGACATCGTCCTCTTGAAAACTGGTGCGTGGTACAATACCACGATCCTCACCATTTGCGGGTGGTAAACCACCTCGATCCCCACAAACATTTTCAATTGGAAAACAGAACACACGTGGGCGATAAATAACCACGATCCCCACAAAACAACTTTCTTTAAAATCTGGTGGCGATAAATATCCACGATCCCCACAAACGTCTCGACACTGGACATGCGGTAAACCACCACGATCCTTGTTAGGTCAAAGCTCAAAAATCAATTTCATTTTCAAATTCATTATAAATCATTCACACATTCATTCTCAATCATATCTCATTCATCACGAATCTTAACTGATGGTAATCAGTGGCTAAGAGAAAGGGGGTTGAATCTTAGCCCCTTTTTTGCTGAATATTCATTTCTGATTTTTCAAGGAACTTCAAGAGATATTTCTGCTTTTTGTCTCACGTCGAGTTGAGAGACACTTTTGTTTTGTCTCGTGCCGAATTAAGAGATATTTTTATTTTTGTCTCCTGATAAACAGAAATAGTGAAAGGAGTAGGAAAGAAGAGTTAACACCAGATATATCCTGGTTCAGTCACTAGGTGCAACGTGGCCTACATCCAGTCTCCATCACAATAATGATGGAATTTCACTATGTTATCACAACATTACAAACACCAATTTCTCCGTAGGAACTACCCATTCCTATCTAGGATAAATCCAGATTCTACACCCAATTTGAATTTGACTATGACTCAAAACCTAGCTTTTAACCACAAAGTGCTAACCCAACTTGCAAGGAAATCCCCACAGGATCATAAAACACAACAGAAAGATGTACAAAAAAATTCTGAGACATCTATGGCTTTTTCTTTAATATTGATCACTGCCTTTTTTCTCTCACTGGCTTTTTCTTACAAGCCTCATCATGTTTGCCTTTTACCATGAGACTCAGACAGACAATACTAAGGAAAAGAAAATAAAATGAACACCATTGAAGGAGAAGAACTCAAGAAGCTCGGGTAGCTATGAGAACTCTGTGCTTTACACTTTCTCTCCTTGATATCAACCCTTGGCCGTTCACCCTTAATATAGAAGGGGAAGCTTCCAAGGTTGAAACTCTAACCTGGCAACTTCTTCTCCTACCAACGAGTAGCAGCGGCTTCAACAGAGAGAGATAAGAGAACCGAGGCTGATGCATGCAAGCTTACCACATCTTTCTCAACCTTTTTCATCAAACTCCTTCAATCTGAACCCTTGATCTTGTCTTTGGCTCCAAGAAAGGATTCGGACCCTTGATGAGCTCCTGACCCAGAACAGCTTCTTGCCTTCCATTTTTGCTTCTTCCTACATGTAGCACAGCGGGTATCTTTCTTTGATGAACAAAAATGGAAATGATCATTTATCATGCTGGATCTTCTTTCTGACAAAGGCGAATTGCTTCTTTTCTTGGCAACAAAAATCTTTTCTTTTGTAGCAAAGATCCTCCATAGCCTTTCTTCTTCATAGCCTTTTTATGATATCTTCTTATCTGTTGATGGACGTGACTGAAAGCAAAAGAGAGGAGAGAGAAGAGAGAGAAAACTTTCGAAGGAGGCATTCAAAGAAAACTAAATTTAATTGAATTCTGAATCTCATTCCCCAAGACATGGAGTAACGTATGGAGCTATTAATGCAAATAAACCAAATTGAATTTTATCTTTTCAGTTACCAAGGCATGAACTTAATTGAGTTGAAATTTGAAATCCATTAGTCCATGGTTGTTTTAGTTACCTAGGAATATAATTAATTGAATTGGAATTTGGATTCCAGTAGGTAACCGAAGCATGCCTTGATCCACTTCTTTCTTCTTCTAGTTTGGATCAATGATGATGTTGGACCAAGAGAAGAGTTTATTTGGGCTTTTTATTAGTTTCTTGGGCCAACTTTGGATTTCTTTCTTTTTCAATATTTAGCCACTAATATTTGAATTAATTTTACCCAAGGCTGAATTTTCTTCAATGATCTATTTGGGCTTGTGTAGCTTTGGCCCAATAGGAAACTAATTTGCTTCCTGCACACTTGAACAAAAACATCAAACAAACTATTGGAAGCAATTTAAACAAATAACCATTTAATAATTTCCTAATTAATATTTTAATAATGTTTGTTCATCATCTCAGTTTTTCAAACTCAACATTAACATCAATACCATCTTCATCATGCCATATTCTTTATTTCCAATCAAAGTCATTTGTTGTTATAACTCACTCCAACTCCTCTACCCTCTACTCCATTGACTCTAAATTCATGATGGTAAACACTCCTTTAAACCAAAACCAATTTCAGTTTCATTCTTACATTTAAAATATTTTCAACGGCTCAGAAATCGTCCCGTTTTGCTAAATCAAAACTTGAATTCTTCAACTTTTTCAAAACGTCGCAAAACGGAATTATTCAATCAAAAACCAATTACTTTTAAAATTCACTAAAATTCCTCCAAATGTGATTTCTTAATCAAACTCAAAACACAATTCTTTTCTCAATAATTTAAACTCAAACTAATTCATTCTTTTCTTAAATAAATCAAAATCAATAATTATTCTTCCATCCAAATTAACCAATACAAAACTTTCTGAAATTCTCATAAAATTTTCTCAGCACCTCCCCTAAAACTCGGACTTCGCCACCCTTTTCAAGTCCCATCCAAACTACTCAATCATCCACAAATACCTACATATATATAATCAACAAATCTCCACAACCTATCCTCATCATCACTTACTATCAATATTATTTATCACATTCATTATTCATTTCAAAGTTCATCATTATAATTCAATATCATTCATCAATCATCAATCATTCTCATCATCGTTATTCACAATCATTAATAATTAATCATCATGCATTTCAACCACCCACTCAACAATTTCCAACAACGAGTTACTAAACCTCAACCTTCCATATCATACAACTTATCCTATGGTCATCTAGCCTATGTTTTCACGTGACATTAAACATTAACTACGAGAAACCAAAACCATATCTTGGTCGATTCCTCCCTAAGCCCAGAACACCTCAATTATCCACCGTTCCTCAAGCTCTAAAGCTCCAACTCCTCACCAATTAAATTTTCATCTCCCCAGGATTCAATTCTAATCTTTCAATATCCACCTATTTAACTCCAATTCAACAAGATACACTATCTAATTCGTACAATATCACAATAATCAACATTGAGCTCACTAAATCACCAATTCACAAGGGTTAGAGCTTTCTTACAGTTATCCATGAGTCAAATGGACAAAATCTGGTGATTATCCACCGCTAGAGTACCCCTAAACCATCAAAATCACAAAATCTCTCAATTACCAAAATCCAAAATCACGAACTGAAAAGGAGAGAATTGGGTGAGAAAATGTGATTCCCTTACCAAATTGCTCAGTGGATTTTGTAGAGAATTCCGAGACTAACACGTGACTACTGACGGCTCGTCAATCGGAGCTCCAAATTGCAAGTAATGTGAGATTGAATTTTGGGTGAGGATTTTGAGTTTCTTCAAGCTCTCTTCTCCTCTTTCAACGTGAACTGCAGATTTAGAAGGGAGAAGTGGCTGATTGTGAGCTTATATTGTGGGTGGATTAAGTGGGCTTGGCCCCACTTGGGCCCGGTTCAAGCGGTTCGGCTTGTTAGTCTAGTTTTGGGCCAAAATCTTTAAAATTAGTGTCAAAATTTGTATTTTAATTATTTCTACCATTCTAAACTATAAAATTTAATATTTTAATTTTTTAAATAATAATTAATATATTGGATAATTATTTACTAATTACTCGTAGTTTACAGTATCCATGCATGCAACGTAAAGTATGAAATAGAGGCCAACATTCCCAAGTCTAGGTCATGCATTGCATGCATGAAAGGGTGCATTCCACGCACCAAATGGGCCACTCCCAAGGGTCTTAATTCTCTCACAAAGTCCTCTGATTCTTCAAACACTTAAGTGATTAACCCAAGACTTAACATAAGCCCATGAAGTCAAGCATTAATTGCCTAATGTGAAAAAGATCAAAGGAGCTTATCTTGAAGGAAAAACCCGAGGATAAATCTTAATGAATGATATTTGATTTGATTTAGTTTCCTTTTTGAATTAATTTTGACTTTTGAATTTGGTTTAGGGATAGTATAAAAAGAAAAGGAGCCCAGACATGAGCGTTTCTTTGACAGTTTTTTACAATTCATAATTCTAGATTTTCTTTTGAAGTATGAGACATTAATCTCTTCGATTAAGGTTAGAAACTCTGTTGATTCTAATGGATTAATGTTATAACTTTTCTACCTTTGAGTAATGCATTGATGTTTTTTTAAGAAAGAGTTTTCATTCTTCATCTAAAGGGTTTGAATGTGTTAGGAAATAATTCTAAATTTGACTTGAATTCTCTTAATATCTTGGAAAAGTTAATTATTTGAATTAAGCTTCTTAGGTTTTGAACTTGGACTTGATAAGTGACATCGAATTAACTAAGTTTATTTCTTAGGAATTGTGTGATTTTTAAATCATTGAAAGCACTTAACCTATTATCACAATCAATTAATCAAGGAATTAATAATTTATTAGGATTAGAGAAATTGAATTACCAAGGGATTGGGACTTGATTATTTATGATTTTCCATAAGGACATCTTGCATGATCAATGTAGAAAGTGAAAAGCATTTTTTCGAAAGTTTAACATCTCTGAAACCTTAACACTTTCCATCATATTACTTTCTCAATAATCACTGCTTGCTTTTACTTAGTTCACTGTTTTATGTTAAAGATTTTCAAAACTCTCAAGTTTGATTGTCTGATTAGATTAATCAATTGATCATTACTTGCTTACTCCATTAATCCTCGTGGGAACGATAACCCACTTCCGTGGTATTACTTGATATGATTCGGTGAACTTGTCGATAGTTTGTGATTTTATAAAATCTACATCATTGAAGACTTTTAATTATATTGCACTTAATTTTATCAGACAATTGATTTTAGCTACTACTTTTATTACTTTCTGGATAACTGTAACTATTTAACTAAACATATGCTACTTATTTAGTTATTCAATCTTTAACTAATCCATTTTTTCAAGTCTGGATTGATTTTGTTTTCCTCCCTTGATGACAAAAAGGCAGTAATATTAGAATAGTAGTTTATGCTTTGCTATTAAATGGTTTGTTGTAGCTTTGCTATTAATTGATTTGATGTATATTTTGCTAATTAATTATTTGTTAATCTGTTTGCTCATGTTACTTGCTCATGAGTAATGATGTTCTCTATATGTGATGCTATAACTTGTGTGTGTTTGTTGAAAAACTCACATTAAGGGGGAGCATCTTTTATGAAAGAAAAGGAGAGCATATCACATTTGAAATGGTATCATCAAAGGGAAGTCTCTAATCTGAATTTTTGTATTTTATTCTCTTTATTTTTATTTTAAATGATGTTTGTCATCAAAGGAGAGATTGTTGAGTATAGGAAACAACAAAATTAATAATGATGACAAACATTACTTTTGGTTAAGTTAAAATCCCAATTAGATTTGATCCTTGTATTAGTGTTGCAGGCCCAAAGTAATGATGCAGCCTAATAAATTACAAATTAGACAACAAATCAGCAAGTGGATCATCAAAGCCATTATGCATCATCAAGATAATCTAGTATATTGTCCTCATAAAAGAAAAAGCATATAGTTGAGGGTGGAGCTCTTGTGGTTCCGGTAAGGAACAAAGAAGAAAGAAAAGTTCACTCTTTTACTAAGCATCAAAGAAGAAAAAGGTGATTCACTTTTTCATTAAGCACAAAATCAGAAGAAAGGGAAGCAAATCAAAAAAGCTGGGCCAAATCAAAATCAACATGCATAAATTAAGCATAATCAGAAGAGAAAAGGTTAATTGTTTCCATTAACATGCAAGTTAATTACTTGCTGAGTTTTCCTTCACTCTACACAACCATTTTGAGTAATATGAAGAAAGTGGTGGCTACTTTATTTTGCTGTAAATCAATGGTTGATAATGAAATTTGGGGCCAAAGTACCAGATTAAGGATTTTGATTTATCAAACCCATTGAGGATCTATTACCAATGAAATTGTTACTGCTACGCGGCTTATCTCTGATATCAAATTTCTGATTTTTTTTGTCTGATTAACAAAAGGAAAGGGAAGATCTCAGCTAGCTCAAGTTTCAAGAAACTGACTTTATGAATCCTTCAGTTTTATTCAAGGAGAAAGAACCAAAAATTAGAAAAGAGAGAAACCTCACAAATTAAAGTTTGAAGTCTTAGAAGCATTACACCTACACTAAAAGGAGCATTTCGCCAAGATGAATAGCTACATTTGAGAGTTTAGAATCTGGGTTAAGCTTATAGAGTTTAGAATCTGGGTTAAGCTTATGGCTTTCAAGTTGTTTTAATTCTTCTCCTTCATGCGTCTTTATTGAATATTATGGTCTTCGGTTTATCTTTCTATGTTTTTATGTCAATCTCTTTTGTAATCTGTTTCTATTTTATTTCTTGTACTTGAGAGTTATCCCTTGCTAAGTTGGGTGAGTACTTAGTGTTGTGAGTTTAGGAAGTGAACCTAACTAAATCAATCTTGGTTAGAAGTTTGGTTTGTCCCAGATAGGATTAGGAAGAATCCTAGGGAATCAGTGAATGTAAATCTTTGAAAAGATACTAGAAATCTACCATGATTGTAGTGGAGACTAGATATAGGTCACATTGCATAAGGTAGCTAAACTAGGATATATGGATGTGTACTTCTTTCCTTTCTGCTCTATTTTCATTATGTTCATTATGAGACAAAAATATTTTGTCTCTTGCATAGTCACTTTTGCAGACTCAGCAAAATTAGTTTTTGGTGTTAAAGTTTAAAAGAAATTAAAAGAGACCCTAGATTCAAATCCCATTTCTCTAGGCTATTGAAAACCTTCAAAAAATTATTCAACTTGTATACAAAACTACTACACGATCATCTACTACTCACGAACTACATTAATCAAAGGAACGAATCAAACCTCATCATTGGATTCAAAACAATGATCCAATTTGCCCTGGTTCAACTAATCTGAACTTACATCGTACATTTTTTTTAAAACGAAACTTGTATACAATTCTGATTTTACTGCTTGATTTAGAAAAAACTAAAATCACCACAAAACAACTAAAAATTCGATTGAAAATGAATTTAGATCAAGAAACAATGATCGTAAAAAGAAAAATTTGTAGAGAGAAAGAGAAAAAATTTGCAGAGAACACAAAGAAATCAAGAAGAAAATGAAAACACAATGAAAGAAGCCGTTTATGTTAAAAGTCAGTTACATATAAGTGGCGCGTGGATATACAAGAGGTTATGACAACTTGGTTGGATTTGGTTAGTAATTCACTTAATTAGGGGACATTATTGTTAAATAATTTGACGGAAATCAAGACAAACCGAAAGGATCACGTGCCATAATCCTTTCTGACATACCATACCCACAGGGCTTATACTTCCTTTTTTTTTTGTTTTTATAATGTATTCGCACTCTCACACTGTGACACTGCAATTATACGAGTATTTACCCAAATTGGTCCCCAATAAATTCCAAATCAAACATATTAGTCCCCAATAAATTTTAACAGCTTTGTGAGTTCCCAACAACCATTAACATTTGTCAAATTAATTGTTGCTTTTTTTGGTTTTTAGTTTTTAAACTTCATGTTGTGTGTAATCACTGTTCATGATGTGATACCAAATACTTATTTTGATTGTCTATGTTGGCAGGTAGCTATTATGATTTCAATAAACAATGATGTTGGTTTTAACATAGAAGTTATGATTTATTTTTAGTTTACTTTGATGTAGTCTTCCTTTGATGTTGTTCTTACTTTCTAAAAAGGTTGAATACTCACAATGATATTTTAACAAGCACAATATTTTGCATATTAGGATCAACATTTTTTACACATTCATTCGGACAACATCATGTCAATACACATTTTAACTACCCAAAAGTCACTTAAATCTCTTGTTAAGCAACCTATATCTTAAACACAAGACAAATCACAAATCCTAGGAAGAAAAAACCACGCTTATACAATCCTTGGACTAGCCTCTCTTCATAAGAGCATCATTCTTTTTCTCTAGTACATCAACTAGTTCTTTTAGCTTCTTGATTTTGTCTTCAACAGCATTGTGCTCATTAGTAGTAACTTGGTAATAAAAAAATCCTATCAAATTATACAAATAAGTCATAATGTGAGAGCTTTTTCTGCAAAGATGAAATCCTTATTAGAGCAATATTATGCAGAGCCCCATATTATAATGAAACCCTAAATTTTATTAGGACAACTAAAGAAAGGTCTCTTTGGATTTTTCTTCGTAGCAGACACTACAACTATGGTTTAGAATTCAAATGACATATAGAATTTTGATCTTTTTTGCAAGTCAGTTTCTCACACTGCTTGACGTACTACTAATAGTTCCATTAACACCCAATATAAACTCTTGGAGTGCAGGAATTAGTCCCTACTATATCCAAGTACAAGACATTATCATACCTATTAATCACATATAACAAAATAGAATACAATAGAAAATAAACATAGTCAGACATATTGGTCCCCAATAAATTATATTTACGTTTTGCAAGATAAGGACCAATTTGTCCTTAATCTCACGTGTTAATTAACGTCTAAGTTAGCTAGTTAACGTGCCACATGGGATAATGTCATTAGGGTTTGACAGGTCTGATAAGGGGACCAACTTGACGAATGTCAATAGTTGGTGGGGACTCACGAAATTATTAAAATTTTTTGGGGACCAATTTAAAAAAATACAATATTTTGTAACAATAAAATTAAATTTTAGATATTTTAGTTATAAAATTTTAATATTATGTTTAAAAATAATAAAAAAAACTAGTGTATGTTCCTGTATCCTGTACGGGATAATACATAAAATTATATAAAAAATTTTATTAAAAAATTAAATAAAATATATATAATAATTATTATTATAAATATTTTACAAAGTTATAATAAAATAAAACTCTCAGGATTTATAATATTAAAATACTAAAAATAATTAGTATTTGTCTTAATCAAATTGAGTTTGTTGAGTGATCATCTCACTCGTCCACTTAAAAAACTATTAGGAGTTAGAATCTCGCCTTGTGTATATAGCAATTCATTGGCTAGCGGTAAACCCTTAATAAATGGAGCATCAATACGTAGTTAGACTTGGCAAGAGTACCCGAATATGCGGGTACTCGACCCATCTATACCCGGTTGGAGAGGGTAATAACTTGACCCGAGTCGAGGCAGATTTTGCTTATGACGGGGCATGGTTGGGTTTAGGGAGTACCCTCCCCGGATATACATATAAACACTTTTTAGGAATTAGGATTTGTCTCGCATCACAGATTCAGTGATGCACAGCTTCAGTCCATACTCTATAGCCATGTAAGAGAAACCCAGTCATTCTCGCCCAGAGTCTTCTTCTTCTCGGCTTCTTCACAAAAAACTTCATAGCTCCATCGTTGTTGCTGAGCCCATCACCACCTACCCCTTCACAACTCCCATCTTCCTTCACGGCTCATGTTGCCGACGCTGCTTATCCCGTTACCGTCGTTGTTGAATCCGTCGCCACCTTTCTCCTGCTAAGTCCTTTTTCTAGGTAAATTTTCCTCTCTCTCTCTCTCTCTCTCTCTCTCTCTCTCTCTCTCTTTGTGAGTCTGTTAAGTTCTTCTCTTCTTCTTCCATAGACTCATCACTTAGTCACCATCACTATGAGCCCGGGCATTGCTGTTGCAGTTTCATCTAAGTCTGTCACCGAATAAAATAAATATTTTATTTATTCAAGTTGGACCAGTTGAAAATAGGCATGCATGAGATTATTTTTGCATGTAATTTCTGAATTTTCTCATCCAAATTTGATCTATGTAGTTGAGTATTTTAGTATGGCGATCATTGTGCTTTCATTGTGATACTAATGTGATAAAAGTTGCGGTAATTTCATAACTAATATATGAGACAGACCAGATTATTAAAGTAATCAGGAAAATAATATTTAGATGTGCGCGTAAAATTTATAAGATGTGATTATCCCAGAAAAAAATATATATATAGCCCAAGTGGAAGATTATTAGGAAATTATAGTTTCTTAATATATTTATGGGCAATACATATATTAATTATAATTACAAATTAAGTAATTTCATATTAATTGACTTATATAACGGTGATCTCATTTATTGTCATAAATGTTGAATTAAATAAGTCATTATTACTTTTGATTTTAGATAAATGAGATTAAAACCATAGATACTATTTTATTTGAATTTTAGGGTTTAATGAGTGTCACACTCAAATATAAATAATGGCTTCAGGATTTTGGTTTCCAACACATCAAACTCGTCTCCGTAGCTCTTTTTCCACAGTGGAGTTGTGATTCAGCCCTATCAGGGATACAGAAGGTTTTGGTTGACGAAGATCAAAGAACTACAAGAGCCAAGCTCTCTTATCTCAATCATGCTCTTTAATGAAGGGGCGCTTTCGCGTTCTTAGTTATATTTTTTAATAATTTAACATGGATGATCTTGAGGTTGAAATATTCTAAAATTTTCAGATAAAATAGAACTTTTATTCAATCAAATGATGATAAATAATTTTATTGAATTAAATTATATTAATATGATCATTGGATGATAAAGAATGCAAGAAAAATAAATAAATAATATTTTAAGAGTATAAAAATATTAAATTGTCATTTTAATTTACTTTTTTAATCAACGACAATAAATTTTTTGAATTAATTAAATTTTTACAAAAAATTATATACCTAAAATTATTTCATTTATTCAAAAATCTTTTGAACATACAATGGTTCAATGAGAGATTGACTATTGAGAATTGAATATATATAATATTTTATAGAAACTTATACTTTTTTTTGTATCGATAATGTTAGTGACTATAGAGAGACTTTTACCATTAAATAAAATTATAGAAAAATTTTAAAAAAATTGTTAATATTTTTTTGATAATTCATTTAATTTTTAATTTAAATTTTAAAATTAAATTATATATTCAATTTATATTTGTTTGTTTATCCTAATAATTATTTATAATAGATAATATATGTAAGTATTTTTTGAAAGAAACAGTTCATTTTATATAATTAAAAGATAATTATAAAATAGAGACTAAGACAAAGTGAAATATAATAAACATGTTCGAAGTAAAAGTTAAATAAACAATTAAAAATAAGAAAAAGAAAGTAACTAAAATTTTAATATATAATTTTAAAAATAAGGAAAACAAAGCAACTAAAATTTTAATATTATATTTAAAAATAATAAAAAATACTATATGTACACTAAAAATCAGTCATTATATATTGTCATTATCATCGTCATTATCATCATCGTTATCGTTATCATTATTGTCATTATCATCGTTTTCTTCTTATACGTGTGACAGTTCAAATCTAGAATGCACTGAAATTCCTTAATGATAAGTGATAACTTAAAACTCCTCCTCTTCCTCTTCTTCTTTATCATCATCTTCCTTTTCTTCTTTTCTTGTTCATATTCTCCTTCTTATTTTACCTTCTCATAATTATTCTTATTTTACTCTCTTAACAAAAATAAAAACAAGAAAAATCAAAGAAGAAAAAAAAAACATATAATGTTACAAAATCAGTAGAAAGATGAGGAACTTATATTCATTCAACTAAATAAGATTGCAATACAGTACAAACATCTTTATTCAACTCTAATATGAGAAACAATGCTCCTAAAGAAGAAACCAAAGCAATAGAAGAAAGAAAAAAGAATAAAAAAAAGCATTAAAAAAGACATTTTTTTTGTTTTTGTAGCAAAATTTTGGTGTCAAAACTAATAAATTTATGTGTTATTATTAAAAAATTTCGGTGTTATTTTTCTAATAAATTCTGCATCATTCAAAACTATTCGTCTTCCTCCTCCTTATCTTTTACTGCCTCTTCTTTTTCTTCTTTTTCTTCTTCTTCATCTTCTTATTTTATTTTCTCATAATTCTTCTTGTTTCACTCTCTTAAAAAGAATAAAACTAAAAAAACAAAAAAAAATTAAATAAAAAATAAATAAATAACTGCAATATCACATGTGAAAGAGAAGGAGAAGAAGAAACAAAAATAAAATACAGCAACAACGGCATTAATAGAAGAAAGAGGAGGAGACGTAAAAAAAACAAAGAAAAAGAACGGCATGATTTCACGCGCATAGTATGTGAGTAAATTTTGTTGGTTTTGGATCAACTTAATTAAAGTTGGTTATAAAAAAACTTAGATGTATAATAAATCTCTAATTATATTATATTTATAATTGTAAATCGTAAATTTTAAATTTTAAAAATGATATAATTAATGTTGAAAACAAAAAGGGACCACATATCGTTTCTCAACGGTCTCTCAAGCTCAACATTGATCCTTATCTTATCCATAGGAATCATTCTGAATATTCAATTCAATAACCCTAATTGATAAATCCACAAATTGGTAAATTCATGTGGACCAAGAATATCTATCTGCAAGTAATATCGTCATATATATGGACCACATGCATTCTGGGCATATAGTTATATAAAATATTAACCATGTCGGAACTAAAAACCGTGTCATTTTTTATTTACTGATTTTTTTTCTTATTTTTGTCCACAACAATATTATGTTTATGTATGATCATAATAATGATTACTCACGCAGTCACACTCACCTATAATGATTGATATTGCACAAGACATAAGTGAGGTTTCAAAGGTTCTTATATTAGCTTTTTCACTACTGTTTGGTTGTTTTTCTTTCCCTCCCTTGCTTCTTTTGCTCTATTGAATTATGTTTCTAAAACATATGATCTAATAATTGTTGGTAGTGTATGACAGGCTCACCATGCAGAATGCGTGTATAATGGTCTGTCCACTGTCCATGACATAATCCAGCTAGAATGTGCGTATATCCAATCTTTGTCTTTTGGGCCAGTGAAGACTATGTTGTGCGCTTCTCTAGTTTTTGTTGGGAGTTCCTATTGTAAACCGAATTGTCTCTTGACCTGATTAGATGAATGTCATTCAATACACTCAAAAGATATGATTGGCACTATTGCGTTCTATACTACGACATGCGCAACTATATCAATTGGAGCTAGATGGCCCCAAGAACAAATCCTTTATTTAAAAAATTTGGTTTAGGTTACTTTATCAACTATGATGCTATTTTTGAAAAATCATATTTTGATAATAATGCAATAATGCATTATCATTATGGACCAAATCTTTGCAAAAAAATTTTGATTTGGGCTATACTACTTAAAAAGGTGCAGCTGTTAAAAATTGGTTTACCAAAAGTGTTGCACCTACTTTAAAAATAAAAAAATTCAAAATATTTAATCACTTTTAACATTATGCACACAGAAATCATTGTTCTACTTACAATAAACAAGGTTATTCCTTCTATCAATGCTTTATTGTCAAAAGAATTGTGGAAAACAAAATATATAAGGTTGTTTACAATTTCAATATTCTTGAGCAACTAAGATGTATTAACTTCAAAGGATCCAAATTAGTTTGGATATCTATGGTTACTTAAAAATGTGTGCAGATTTGTCTAGCATCCAAAAGGATGAAAGACATGTAGTACTTAGATAGCGGATGCTCTAGACACGTGACGGAAAAATCAACATTCTTTGTCAAACTCAACAAATATGATGGAGGATTTGTGACTTTTGTGATTATAGTAAAGGAAAAATTATTGCAATTGGTAAAGTTGGTAAAGATCTCTCTACTTTCATTGAAAATATTTTCTTGATTGATGGGTTGAAACACAACCCTTTGAGTATTAGCCAATTGAGGAATTCATACATGTTATTTTTTGTGACTCTAATTCTGTTCCAGGTGTTTTGGAGGACTGTGATGCAGGAAATCAAGTTGAGAGGAATAGAAGTGAAGCTCTAGATCCGAAAAAAGGTGAATCAGTGCAACCTGATCCTGAATTTGCTGCTACAGACAATTCTGCATGAGACAATCTCAATTTATCTCCTGCAACTGCTGAGATTTTTGGGAATACCAGTACAGATAAACCAAACCTGTCCAAATCTGTTCCTAAATCACCAAGACGTTGTGAATGGAGATTTCTAAAGAACTATCTACAAGAATTCATCATAAGAGATCCATCTTAAGGTGTCACCACAAGATCCTCCTCTAGAAAAGCTTTGAAGAAAAACAATTTGGCTTTTCTTTCTCAAATTAAGCCCCAAAATATTAATGAAGCTGTTAGTGATCTTTCTTGGGTCAAAGCCATGGAATAAGAGGTACAACAATTTGAAAAGAATCAAATGTGATTACTTGTTCCGAATCCAATTCGAAATAAGTTAACGGGTACTATGTGAATTTTTAGGAACAAATTGGGTGAAGATTGTAACACCCTAACTACCAGAGCTCACACTTTCGGCTGCGCGACTCTGATAGCTCGGACATTACGACGACACTTATACTATTTAATACTAAAAATATGAGCCTGTTTAAAACTTTAAACCGCAATACCGCTCCCAAAAATACTTTCGTTCGATAACGTACATCCATAAATACCATACAACTTACAAAAACTCATAAAGAGTACATCCACATATATACATACATATATATATAAGTAATATTACAAACATAATCCAATACAATTCATATCCCTCTTACAGGTTATATCAAGATCAAGGCGAGGGTACAATAAACCATAACTAAAACAATACAGAGCATCACAACAACAATTAAATAAGCTCTTCGTAACTTCTGCGCCCATATCCTGAAAGGGGAAAAATGTAGGGAGGTGAGAACATCATCCTCGAAAGGGTTCTCAGTAGAGGGTTTTTGGGAATTACTGTAATATGATACGTGAAGATAAACCATACCAGTGATTAATAACCATCTTATGCCTCTTTTCAAAAACAACCGTTTACAATAAAAGAGAAATCTGAAATCCTTTTTCTGAAAGAAGAAACTGTTCATTTAAACAATATTCAAAAGCATTTCAGAAGGTTTATCTATGCTGAACCAAATTAGCCTTTCACGCATTTCCAAACCATAACCACAATACCGAAACCAACCATCGGTCCATCTCAATTCAACCACGGCCCTAGGCCCAAACAATCCAACCAACAACCAATCACCACAATCCAACAGAGTCCCAGATGCAAACACAGGAAGGAAGTTCAAGCACAAACAAACAGTTATTACAAGTAGAACAGTTAGCAATTAATCACATAGGCAAACCAAGTATAATATGCACACCCAACCAATGTCACACAAATGCATATGATGCATGCCTGTCCCTAGTGGCTGATGATATCATCTGTCGGTTATAGAGCCAACCCGACAAGTCCTGGTAGCTAACCATTGGACTGTCCCTCTGTCGTGCATCCCCAACTCGAGTTATACTCATCATAAACTTGATCATAATCATGATCCATATCCATCACCCTCACTGGTGAATATTTATCCATCACCATCACTGGTGAATATTTATGGGGGCGAGCTCATCCGGGCCTTTCACAGTGCCCGGCCACACTTACGACATTGGGTTAACAGAGCTTCGAGTCTCAACCTGGAGCACATGGTGGCTAGCCATTGCTACTACCCAGGGAAACCCTCATCTCCAATAGTGGAAGTGCAACATCACAACTTATCAATATCTCAGCATAAATGCTTTCATTCTCAATCATGGATCAACATCCATCTCAGCCATTCGGCTCACGGTTCAATTCAGAACCAGCCAATATTCATATCATTCAAGGCCATTCCGGCTCACGATTCAATCCAGAACCAATCAATATGTATAATCATACACAGCCATTCCGGCTCACAACAAAACAACACTTCCACCCTTCAAAATCATCAGATTTATGAAATCGGCATTTAAGCCATAAATCGTTTTCTCAATTCATTTCACTTTGAAATCAAGTTTCAACTCTTTTCAACTCTTTTCTCATTTCTTAAATCATCTCAGGCTCATAAGCCACTTTTACTCAAAGTAAGTTCCCTTTTTAAAACAAAGCCACTCTCGGCTTTCTCTTTCCAAAACTTCCATAACCATGGCAAGTTAATGATTTATTTCAAAGTATTCAAAATCATCCATCCAACAATGGAATTTTATAACAAAAGTTTCTCGACAGAATCCCAAGTCTTTAGGGAAGGTCAGTTTATATCAATTCCTTAAAATCATAGATTCTCGGTCCAAGTAAATAAAACTGAATTTATTATGAAACCGACCATACAAAATCACAAGTTCCAACCCGGTCCAAAAATCAACTCATTTGAAACAGAACCGGTTCATTTGAATCAAACCACTTTCAGGTTTCTTTTTGGAACCCATTTTTATAACTCTTCCAAAATGCCTCAAGCTTAATTACTCAATCAAAAGTCCAGATTCCTTTGAAATCACTAAAAGACCCTTTTTATATTGAAATCAATAGTAGAGCATCATTCTTTCCTTCAGTGATTCAAACGGTAAAAATAGTTCATTTCTAAATGGGCCGAACTCAACGCATAAAGTTCATTAAATAAATTAAGCTTGAAAACATAATTATTCTCTTAATAAATCACATAATACAATTTCCCAAATCCAGCCATTTTTTTAAATAACTTTTCAAACACGACTAGGATTTTGTAGAAATTTCGGCAGCACCTCCCCTAAAACTTGGACTTTTGCCACCCGGTTCGGGTCCCAACTAAACCGTTTCTCCTTCCTTTTCAACAGCTCAAAACCAGAAATCAATTCAAAAGCAAACTAAATCCAATAGTTGCCTCAGTGGCATATCTCAAGAAAACCATTTCAAAATCAACTCAATATCAACCGATTTAACTCATTTTCAAAGCTTTAAAGAATCGGTTCAGCATTAAATCATTTATCAAAACCAAATCAATTAAAGCGACCCAGGCTGACTTTCAAGAATATTCTATCTTTCACATCATCAAAATAATTGACTCAATTCAAACTAATCCTCAACGGATTAAACTCATATTTCAAATCTTTAAAGAATCAACTTCAGACATTACATTTCACAAAGCCGCACCACAATTCAGCCAAACCAACATCCATAGTCATTCGAGTCAATCAAATAATACATAAGGCAGATACAATCACCAAATACACAATATCTCGCACCAGTATCCATATGTAATAATTCCAATACATAAAACACAGTTTTTGGAAAGCGCCCCTACCTCAAACGCAAATTCCATAACTCAAACGCGTCACAGAGTCCTTTCCGTCTCAACCCGAAATCAAAGGCAGCTTCAAAGCACAGCCCCACACGTTTCGCAGCAGTGTAAACAGCTCTAAATTACCACAAGCAACCTCAGTTACCAAACTCTAAGGACATTAATACCGTAAAGGCTTTAATACACGTACGGGACACTAACGTAAGGCTTTCGAAACATAATTACTTACCGAAACTAAGAAAGGACGGCTGAACAGAAATAGCGGCGGTCTCCGGGCCCACTCGGCAACAGCCCGGCAGCCACCTCAAGCGGCAACGGCGACAAATTCCGATTACGACATCTGAAACCAACACGCAGCGACTATAGTATTCCCGGAATTCAAAAAGGACAGAAACTACAATTAAAACCCTTACCGGCAGAGCGTTCTCCAGCGGCGGAGGCAGCCTCAGCTCCAGCTACTCGTAACAGCAACAACAGCTCTAACCGCGACAGGCAATGACTCGAACTCAGCCCTATGTTATCAAAACCTTAGGATTTCTACCCAATTATAACAGTGCAGATTTTCAAGGGTTCCGAAAATGTAACTCTTACCGCAACTAAGGAGAAGTGACTGAGCCATGTAGCGGCATCCCAAGCGGTATTTCCGGTGGCCACAAGACTGCTCCTGGCGGCCAGAACCGTAACACGGTTTCTTCCTCCTTCGGCAGCAATAACAGTGGTGCTTTTCGGCCACCACAGGTTTCCGACAACAGTAACAGAAGCTCCAGCTAAGCACCACAGAGCAGCAGTTTGGCAGCACCGTCAGCCAAGGTGCGGTGGTGGAGACGCCCTCAACCGCGGTGAAACGCGACGGCTGTGGAAGCTCGGCGGCGGCTGGCTCTGTGATGAGGATGACGGCGCGTCAGCAGTGATACGACAAGCTGGTCGGCAACGAGGAGAACGGCGAAGGCCCCACGCTCGGCGACGGTGACAGGCGGTGATGGCTTCCCCGCGGTGGCTCCCTCTCGTGCATCTTCTCTCTCTCTGTGCGCGAGTTCGGCGGTGGCGAGGCAGTGAGGCGCGACGGTCTTCTCCCTCGGTCAGGCGACGGCGCGATGGCGGTAGTGAAGCCCGCATGCCAGCGCGAGCCTTTCTCTCCTCCTTCTCCTTTCTCGGCCCTCACAGATCTTTTCCCTCCTTGTCAGCAGCGGCGGTGACGGTGGCAGTGGCGTCCACCGCGCCGCCTTTCCTCCTCCCTCAATCTGCTTCTGCTTCTCTCTTTTCGTTTGGTTTGGGAACCATGTGTGTGTTGGTACAGAGAGGGTTGGCAGCTGCTGCTACGGTAGTTTGGCTTGAGAAAAGGGGAAAGCAAAATTGCGTTGCTGCTGCTAGGTTGGTGAGGAGGAAACCGGGTCGGGTACGGGTTACTGGGTTAGGGTTTCATTTTGAAAATTAGGGTTAAGAGCATTATGGTAATTTCACATAAAATTGGGAATAATATAGTAATTGATACCCAATGTAAATCCAACACTAATTGTATATAAAAATATACTATTTGTTCATCAATTTTACAAATTATTTTCAATAAAATGCCCAAATCTAAAAATTAGAAATAATATAATTAATTTCTCTATTTTCCAAAATAGCAGTATTAATATTTAAAATATTAATTATTTAATCTAAATCATTTAGAAATCCTTATTATTTCACAACTACCAACTTTATAAGTTGAATATAGAAAATAATCCAATAACTGTAAAATTGGATAATAATCTCAATTTATTTCAAATTCAATCAACCAAAACTTGCTTTAAATTTCTTTAATAGAGAAATTTCTGAAATTAAAGCTACAGAAATACTGAATTTGAAATTAGCTAATGATAGCCCTTTTTCAAAGGTTTTGGGTCTTACATTCTACCCACCTTATAAAAATTTTCGCCCTCGAAAATTGATGCAAAATGAAAGAAATTTCATAACAGTTCATCCTTGAACACATTTAAGGAAGAAGCAAACATATCTCATCATATAAACATATATACGATTTTCAAATACTTTGATTGTCATATGCATAAGGATGTAAAGGTAGGAGTGATTGCAAAGCAAACGTTACAAGGTAGGCTCAATGCAAAAGATAACATGGGTCAATCATGTGATAGGAAGGCAAGGCCTCAAAGGCTATCAAACAGGATGGAGTTAAAACGACGTGCTCAACATCCGCACACTAATCTCACATCAACCTCAAAGCTTCAGCTTTCCAACTCCATCAAGCACTTTACAATCCTCATACTCGATCACAAGCCTGACAACCGCAAACCCATTTGCAAAGAATAAAACACCCACAACTTATACGTTGCACACCTACCGCTTCAACTTCCGTATACACACATCACGTCTTAAAGAACTAACGCATCGCGTTACTATGTCTACAAGTCGCACGTGATATCAAAACAATTCTCGAGTCTACTCAGAAGAATATGAGATCTTAGAAAGGAGAGACGGATGTCAAAGACAATAGTCATAGATTTGAAAGAATATATCCAATCCCAGATAAACATGGATGTTCAAGCAATAAAGTTTGCTAGACATAATTCAATTGACAACTTCAAAGATAACCCTTAGATCAAAGAAGTTCAATAGGATCAACAAGAAGATAACCAGCGCATCAGCTTGAAACAAACTCAAACTGAGTCGATGAAGTATGAGGTTTACAAAAGAGAATATCTCAAACCCAAGGCAAAGCTCACAAAACTCAAGGGCATGATTAAAAATACTTCTGAATACATTGTTCTTAAAAGAATCGAAAACTTGCAGGAAAATCACCTCGCAGTCTAAAAGAAAAGTTAAGCAACAAATGTCCTTCAAGAGAGTAACAAAAGCATAAATGTGGCTTTACTTCAATACAATTCCATGTTGAAGTAGATTTTGTAGAGTTCCAAAAACAAATGCACACAACTTTGGCTAAGAGCTAAAATATTTCCTCAAATATTTTAGAAAGATAATTAAATGCACAACTTAACCAAAAGCAGTTCATAAAAACTCAGAAATAATCAGATGCTTGTTCAAAATTCTCAAAATTTCATATTCAAACAAGCATGTATAACATTTATAGCAAGTACGAAAGAGGAAGTTAAACTCTTTTTAGAAAAGAAACTCCGAGATAAAAATTTGCTTACAATCTGGTAAGAAAATAAGTGGTGCGTTACAAACAAACCGGTTTCCACTAAATAAGGAAACTTTCCAAAACCTCATTTAAAATAGCGCATGCCGATTTTTAAATTAACTTCATCAATATTGAACAATGGTTTCAATCTAAATCAAGAAACAGAAAATAAATTCCGTTTAAAACTTCTTACAAGAGAATTCAAAACTTCGTTAAAAAGTCCAAAACAATACTCCAAAAGTGTTCTTGAAATCCCCATCTCAGAAGAACATTCAAGAAGTTTAAGATGTACTAAAAAGGAGTCCAGCCTTGCAAGAAAGGATCTTAAACCAAAGTAGTCCAAACAAGATTCACTAGGCATGAGTCATCAAACAAGCTTTCAATTGATCCAAAAAAAAATACAAAAGTCATAGGAAAAGACAACTTAATCATTAGTAATTTCTCAAAGGTAAATCTTTAACTAAAAATTCTTGTAGAGAAAATGAGAGAATAAATAATGCACTAATTTAAAACGAATCAATCTGACTCACATACGAATGAGATTCACAAGAGAGGACAAACCAAGATCAATGGTAATTTCACAAGATGTAAAAGATTAGTTAAAAACAGAATCATGTATGACATTCATAGAGGTGAAAAGCTTAAGAAGGAGCGAGTCTGATCATAAGAAGAAAGCTATGAGTCCAACATTTTCAAAAGAACAACAATAGCATAAACCATGTAGTATGCTAAATCAAACTCAAATCAAAATGAATTAAGTAAAGTTTATCAAATGAAACTCAACCGGGATAAAAGCGAGAAATCCCCTTTCTTTCCAGAATTTTGAAGAATACCTCAAATACATAATCAAATGAAGATGTACATTGGAACTATTGTAAAATTACTAGAAAGTCAAATTTACTTTTAAAGTAAGTGCAATTCCGTAAACCAGTAAAAGTACAGGCAAGGTATTAGAAAGAAATAGTTGTTAAATTGTATAAATAATCTCAAAGTCTCATATATAGAAAAGTATATATCTAATCAACAGCAATTTATAAAATCTCAAAATTGGCTGTGATCACTGTCAAGTAAGAGAAAAACTAAATCAACAATTTCTCAAAGAATGGACTCAGAACCCGAAGTTAAAAGGGCATAGCGCATTAAGACAAATTCAAAGCTATATCAAAGAATACTTGAATCAAGAAGAACTCAAACAGAGGAAGATAGACGCAACAAGGATTCCAAACAAGCATATGCAATTAAGATCAAACAAGAATGCATATGAATAGAGGAATAAAGTTGAAAAATCAAACTACTTTTCAAAAGGATTAGAAAACAAGAACTTCAAATTAGGACATAAAGGAACAGGTCGACTCGAACAGAATTCAAGACACACAACTGAATAGCCTCGAGAAATAGTTTTCAACGTTCCCAACACCCGCGATTCGCTTTACTCAAAACTCGTATATCGCCTATGATAACCCATTAGTGCTTTCATATACATAATTCACTAATATTAAGCGGGCCAAACTTAATATCAGGAATTATGCAACGCAAGACTAACAGCGTTAATCAATAGACCGTCATGTGCATAAAGCTCTAATTCTCGTCATTCAACAAGACCTAATACATGACAAACGCTCAGAGTATGCAATTGAAGCATAGTCAGTCCATTCCTCAGGCTCTACAGGAAGAACTGCTCTGATACCATAATGTAACACCCTAACTACCAGAGCTCATACTTCCGGCTGCGCGACTCTGATAGCTCGGACATTACGACGACACTTATACTATTTAATACTAAAAATATGAGCCTGTTTAAAACTTTAAACCGTAATACCGCTCCCAAAAATACTTTCGTTCGATAACGTACATCCATAAATACCATACAACTTACAAAAACTCATAAAGAGTACATCCACATATATACATACATATATATATAAGTAATATTACAAACATAATCCAATACAATTCCTATCCCTCTTACAGGTTATATCAAGATCAAGGCGAGGGTACAATAAACCATAACTAAAACAATACAGAGCATCACAACAACAATTAAATAAGCTCTTCGTAACTTCTGCGCCCATATCCTGAAAGGGGAAAAATGTAGGGAGGTGAGAACATCATCCTCGAAAGGGTTCTCAGTAGAGGGTTTTTGGGAATTACTGTAATATGATACGTGAAGATAAACCGTACCAGTGATTAATAACCATCTTATGCCTCTTTTCAAAAACAACCGTTTACAATAAAAGAGAAATCTGAAATCCTTTTTCTGAAAGAAGAAACTGTCCATTTAAACAATATTCAAAAGCATTTCAGAAGGTTTATCTATGCTGAACCAAATTAGCCTTTCACGCATTTCCAAACCATAACCACAATACCGAAACCAACCATCGGTCCATCTCAATTCAACCACGGCCCTAGGCCCAAACAATCCAACCAACAACCAATCACCACAATCCAACAGAGTCCCAGATGCAAACACAGGAAGGAAGTTCAAGCACAAACAAACAGTTATTACAAGTAGAACAGTTAGCAATTAATCACATAGGCAAACCAAGTATAATATGCACACCCAACCAATGTCACACAAATGCATATGATGCATGCCTGTCCCTAGTGGCTGATGATATCATCTGTCGGTTATAGAGCCAACCCGACAAGTCCTGGTAGCTAACCATTGGACTGTCCCTCTGTCGTGCATCCCCAACTCGAGTTATACTCATCATAAACTTGATCATAATCATGATCCATATCCATCACCCTCACTGGTGAATATTTATCCATCACCATCACTGGTGAATATTTATGGGGGCGAGCTCATCCGGGCCTTTCACAGTGCCCGGCCACACTTACGACATTGGGTTAACAGAGCTTCGAGTCTCAACCTGGAGCACATGGTGGCTAGCCATTGCTACTACCCAGGGAAACCCTCATCTCCAATAGTGGAAGTGCAACATCACAACTTATCAATATCTCAGCATAAATGCTTTCATTCTCAATCATGGATCAACATCCATCTCAGCCATTCGGCTCACGGTTCAATTCAGAACCAGCCAATATTCATATCATTCAAGGCCATTCCGGCTCACAATTCAATCCAGAACCAATCAATATGTATAATCATACACAGCCATTCCGGCTCACAACAAAACAACACTTCCACCCTTCAAAATCATCAGATTTATGAAATCGGCATTTAAGCCATAAATCGTTTTCTCAATTCATTTCACTTTGAAATCAAGTTTCAACTCTTTTCATCCTTGGCTTTAAAGATCTCATTTCTCAAATCATCTCAGGCTCATAAGCCACTTTTACTCAAAGTAAGTTCCCTTTTTAAAACAAAGCCACTCTCGGCTTTCTCTTTCCAAAACTTCCATAACCATGGCAAGTTAATGATTTATTTCAAAGTATTCAAAATCATCCATCCAACAATGGAATTTTATAACAAAAGTTTCTCGACAGAATCCCAAGTCTTTAGGGAAGGTCAGTTTATATCAATTCCTTAAAATCATAGATTCTCGGTCCAAGTAAATAAAACTGAATTTATTATGAAACCGACCATACAAAATCACAAGTTCCAACCCGGTCCAAAAATCAACTCATTTGAAACAGAACCGGTTCATTTGAATCAAACCACTTTCAGGTTTCTTTTTGGAACCCATTTTTATAACTCTTCCAAAATGCCTCAAGCTTAATTACTCAATCAAAAGTCCAGATTCCTTTGAAATCACTAAAAGACCCTTTTTATATTGAAATCAATAATAGAGCATCATTCTTTCCTTCAGTGATTCAAACGGTAAAAATAGTTCATTTCTAAATGGGCCGAACTCAACGCATAAAGTTCATTAAATAAATTAAGCTTGAAAACATAATTATTCTCTTAATAAATCACAAAATACAATTTCCAAACCCAGCCATTTTTTTTAATAACTTTTCAAACACGACTAGGATTTTGCAGAAATTTCGGCAGCACCTCCCCTAAAACTTGGACTTTTGCCACCCGGTTCGGGTCCCAACTAAACCGTTTCTCCTTCCTTTTCAACAGCTCAAAACCAGAAATCAATTCAAAAGCAAACTAAATCCAATAGTTGCCTCAGTGGCATATCTCAAGAAAACCATTTCAAAATCAACTCAATATCAACCGATTTAACTCATTTTCAAAGCTTTAAAGAATCGGTTCAGCATTAAATCATTTATCAAAACCAAATCAATTAAAGCGACCCAGGCTGACTTTCAAGAATATTCTATCTTTCACATCATCAAAATAATTGACTCAATTCAAACTAATCCTCAACAGATTAAACTCATATTTCAAATCTTTAAAGAATCAACTTCAGACATTACATTTCACAAAGCCGCACCACAATTCAGCCAAACCAACATCCATAGTCATTCGAGTCAATCAAATAATACATAAGGCAGATACAATCACCAAATACACAATATCTCGCACCAGTATCCATATGTAATAATTCCAATACATAAAACACAGTTTTTGGAAAGCGCCCCTACCTCAAACGCAAATTCCATAACTCAAACGCGTCACAGAGTCCTTTCCGTCTCAACCCGAAATCAAAGGCAGCTTCAAAGCACAGCCCCACACGTTTCGCAGCAGTGTAAACAGCTCTAAATTACCACAAGCAACCTCAGTTACCAAACTCTAAGGACATTAATACCGTAAAGGCTTTAATACACGTACGGGACACTAACGTAAGGCTTTCGAAACATAATTACTTACCGAAACTAAGAAAGGACGGCTGAACAGAAATAGCGGCGGTCTCCGGGCCCACTCGGCAACAGCCCGGCAGCCACCTCAAGCGGTAACGGCGACAAATTCCGATTACGACATCTGAAACCAACACACAGCGACTATAGTATTCCCGGAATTCAAAAAGGACAGAAACTACAATTAAAACCCTTACCGGCAGAGCGTTCTCCAGCGGCGGAGGCAGCCTCAGCTCCAGCTACTCGTAACAGCAACAACAGCTCTAACCGCGACAGGCAATGACTCGAACTCAGCCCTATGTTATCAAAACCTTAGGATTTCTACCCAATTATAACAGTGCAGATTTTCAAGGGTTCCGAAAATGTAACTCTTACCGCAACTAAGGAGAAGTGACTGAGCCATGTAGCGGCATCCCAAGCGGTATTTCCGGTGGCCACAAGACTGCTCCTGGCGGCCAGAACCGTAACACGGTTTCTTCCTCCTTCGGCAGCAATAACAGTGGTGCTTTTCGGCCACCACAGGTTTCCGACAACAGTAACAGAAGCTCCAGCTAAGCACCACAGAGCAGCAGTTTGGCAGCACCGTCGGCCAAGGTGCGGTGGTGGAGACGCCCTCAACCGCGGTGAAACGCGACGGCTGTGGAAGCTCGGCGGCGGCTGGCTCTGTGACGAGGATGACGGCGCGTCAGCAGTGATACGACAAGCTGGTCGGCAACGAGGAGAACGGCGAAGGCCCCACGCTCGGCGACGGTGACAGGCGGTGATGGCTTCCCCGCGGTGGCTCCCTCTCGTGCATCTTCTCTCTCTCTGCGCGCGAGTTCGGCGGTGGCGAGGCAGTGAGGCGCGACGGTCTTCTCCCTCGGTCAGGCGACGGCGCGATGGCGGCAGTGAAGCCCGCATGCCAGCGCGAGCCTTTCTCTCCTCCTTCTCCTTTCTCGGCCCTCACAGATCTTTTCCCTCCTTGTCAGCAGCGGCGGCGACGGTGGCAGTGGCGTCCACCGCGCCGCCTTTCCTCCTCCCTCAATCTGCTTCTGCTTCTCTCTTTTCGTTTGGTTTGGGAACCATGTGTGTGTTGGTACAGAGAGGGTTGGCAGCTGCTGCTACGGTAGTTTGGCTTGAGGAAAGGGGAAAGCAAAATTGCGTTGCTGCTGCTAGGTTGGTGAGGCGGAAACCGGGTCGGGTACGGGTTACTGGGTTAGGGTTTCATTTTGAAAATTAGGGTTAAGAGCATTATGGTAATTTCACATAAAATTGGGAATAATATAGTAATTGATACCCAATGTAAATCCAACACTAATTGTATATAAAAATATACTATTTGTTCATCAATTTTACAAATTATTTTCAATAAAATGCCCAAATCTAAAAATTAGAAATAATATAATTAATTTCTCTATTTTCCAAAATAGCAGTATTAATATTTAAAATATTAATTATTTAATCTAAATCATTTAGAAATCCTTATTATTTCACAACTACCAACTTTATAAGTTGAATATAGAAAATAATCCAATAACTGTAAAATTGGATAATAATCTCAATTTATTTCAAATTCAATCAACCAAAACTTGCTTTAAATTTCTTTAATAGAGAAATTTCTGAAATTAAAGCTACAGAAATACTGAATTTGAAATTAGCTAATGATAGCCCTTTGTCAAAGGTTTTGGGTCTTACAAAGATGGAATAATAGCAAGGAACAAAGTAAGATTGGTGGCTCAAGGATATAATCGAGAGGAAGGAATAGATTTTGATGAATCATTTGCACCAATAGCCCGAATGGAAGCTATAACGCTTCTCCTTGCATATGCTGCCCATTGTGGCTTTAGACTTCTTCAAATGAATGAAAAATATGCTTTTTTGAATGCCATCATTAATAGAGAAATGTATGTGGCGCAGCCTCCTAATTTCAAAAATAAATAATTTTCAAACTATGTTTCAAGCTTTCAAAGGCACTCTGTGGTTTAAGAAAAGCTCTAAGAGTTTGGCATGAAAGACTTAGTTCTTTCTTTTCGAAAAATAATTTTCAAAGAGACAACACTGAAACTACTCTTTTCATTAAAAACTCTAACGATTCTTTCATCTTAGTACAAATTTATGTTGATGATATAATTTTTGGTTCAGCCAATAAGTCTCTTTGTGCTAATTTTGGAAAACTCATGACTAGTGAATTTGACATGAGCATGATAGGTAAACTTAAATTTTTCTTTGGACTTCAAATAAAACAAACTTTTAATGGAATTTTCATTCATCAAGAGAAGTATAACAAGGAACTAATTAAGAAATTTGGAATGGAGAATGCCAAATCCATGGGCACTCCCATGCATCCAAACTCACGGTTGGTAAAGGATAAAACTGAGAAAGATGTTGATGAAATTAGGTATAGAAAAATAATAGGTTCTCTTATGTATGTTACATCCTCTAGACCGGACATTGTGCAAAGTATTGGAGTTTATTCAAGATTCTAATCTCAACCAAAAGAGTCATATCTTTCTGCTGTTAAATGAATCATTAGATATGTTCGTGGCACATCCAACTTTAGTTTATGGTATTTTAGGTCTGATGATTTTTTTTTTGGAATTGAGTATTATGATGCAGATTTTGCTTGAGATAGAATGAATAAGAGAAGCACTTCAAGAAAACTCAATACATAGCTATCTCATCTTGTTGTTCCCAATTGTTATAATTGAAAACTCAATTAGCTGATTATAAATTGAAAACTAAAAATATTTCTCTATTTTGTGATAACATGAGTGCCATTAATATTTCTAAAAATCCTATTTTGCACTCAAGAACTAAATATATTGAAGTGAGATTTCACTCAATAAGAGAACATGTTTAAAAAAGGAATATTGATATTCAATTTGTTAAATTAGAAGAACAACTGGCTGATATATTCACAAAACCTTTGCTTGAAGACAAGTTCTATAAATTGAAAACAAGTTTAGGCATGCTCAATCATTAATTCTTGTTTTAACTTTGCTAATGTGATGCTTGACGTTTTTGTCTCACAGATCGAAATGAGACATTTCTGGACAAATGAAGAGCTTTAACTGTGGTCTTTGCTTTTG
Organism: Arachis hypogaea; assembly: GCF_003086295.3. Lineage (NCBI taxonomy): Eukaryota > Viridiplantae > Streptophyta > Magnoliopsida > Fabales > Fabaceae > Arachis > Arachis hypogaea. The sequence goes on along the minus strand of NC_092054.1, from coordinate 125,012,804 downwards.
AAATTAAATTCAAGGGCCAAATGTTCCTTTTAGATGACAAGTGGTCCTTTGTATTGCCTTAAACACAATCCTTTTGGGCCCAACATGAGTTTGATTGTATGTAAGTGGGCCTCATTGGTTTTTGTCATACATTGAAAATCTTTTCAAATTTTTGTCTTTTTTGCACTTTAAATTATTATTTTAAAAACATTTTTTAACTTTAAGTCAAATCTTTTTCAAATCCAGTTGTCATAGGGTTCTAAACTTCTCTTTTTTTAAGAACTGCTTTAACTTGCTGCCGTTGCAAACTCAAAACTCTTCATTTTCCCATTCTCATCATTTCAATTTTTTCTTGAAAAACTACAACACCGCTGTGTCATTAAGATGAGGAATAAAACTACAACTCGTAGAGGCACATTCACTCATAAACTTTCCAGAATCTCTGAAAGTTCTGGTGCATAATCCGACATTCACACTCACATACATTCTCATACACCTTCTCCATCTCCCTCTCCTCTTCACACTAATCCGATGGCTCATACCAAGACAATAGCACGTCGTCCCTCTTCTTCTCAGGCAACTAAACCATCAAGTGCTCCTTCTCGTCCAAGTGCTTCAAAGAAAAAATGTCCAGTGACTGAAGAAGAACTTTGTGACCTTCCAAGATCCAAACCTAAGTCCATTCCTCAATGTCCTCAGAGAGTTAACCCTCGCATCTCTCTTCGTCCAGTCAAAAAACCCCCAAATATTGATCCTTTTACTTTCAAATCTCATTTTGTAAATTCTCACTCTCACTTCAACCCTCATCGTTTTTCCTCTGCCATAAACTTTGAGTTTTATAAAGGAGTTGTTGTTCACCGTCCGTTGTGCCCTACCTATCTTGCTGATTTGCCTGCTTTAAAAAAGAAAGGACTGAATTTTGTGAAAAACATAGTGTTTCTGGACTGGAATCATCTTTTTAAAATAAAAAAGCCTGTCTACTCTGACCTTGTCCATGAGCTCTATGCTAACATGACCTATCACGGTGAAAATGTTCATTCTTATGTCAAAGTGCATGAATTAAATATGAACAGTAAAACTATCAGTAAAGCCCTAGGGTATTCAGACGTTGGTGTTAATGCTTATACTTCTAGAAAATAGGATGAAGGTTTAGGTATTACGTACCAAGAATCCCTTGCCTCTGTTTGTGAAAACATATTGCTCATTGATGGTTTCACTCCTAACCACAAGGCTCTAGGTCTTGTCCGTGCACAACTTCATCGTATTGTCAACCACATTATCCTTCCTAAAAGTGGTTCATTTCAAAGGGTTTTATTTTGTGACACATTGGTGTTGTATGCTATCGTTATGAAAATTTAAATTTTTTTTGCTTATTTAATGATGAGGCATATGTATGACTGTATAAAGAGTGACAAGAATGTATCTCTTTCTTATGGCATATTTTTAACCTGCATCTTTGAATTTTTTGGTGTTGACCTGATCAATGAGACACTTGAAAATAGAAACCCTTACCTAAAAGGGGTGGTGCAATGAAACAACAAAAGAAAGGACATACCAGATCTAAAAGAGTGGTTCTTGATGATGAAGAAGAAGAGCTTGATGGCATTCCTCCTCAATCCACCACTAGAACATCAGCATCCACGGGATACAAATTCCTTTTGTATAGAGTTGTAAAAGATATTCTGCAGAAATTTGTGAATTTGTCAAATCATCTCATCTCCACAAGCCAACAAGCGATAAAGCTTTCCATTCGAAATGAAAATACTTTGCGCAAGTCAAGGGATAGAGTGGCAGTTCTTCTGAAGTATGTGGACAACATTCATGAAGATGACACCATGGCTACTGATCAAGAAGAGTCATTGGACACTGAGGATGAAGGTTCGGATGCCTAGGAATGTCTCATGTTGAATGATGCAGCTGCATCATTAGTTGTTTTTTTTTTAGAACTTCATTCAATAAGCTAATAATTTTTGTTAAAAAAACATAATGATTTTATGATTTAAAGAGCATTACTTTGAGTTAGTTTGAATTCATTGGTTACAAAAAAATTCAGAGAAGAATGAGCAAAGATCAAAGAGAAAGAAAGAGGTTAGGAATCATTTTTAAAAAGAGGCACAAGAAGGAGAATCAAACAAAGAGATCTCTGGATCCAACAGAGAGTCCCCTAGACAAGAATTGGAGCCAACAACCATGCGTTTCACGTAGGACATGATGCGTGCAACGTGAGCAAGCAAACAGAAGCAAATTAGAACAAAAACCATGTGTTGCACGTAGGATATAGTGCGTGCAATGTGAGGTAACAAAAAGAGACAAATTGGTGCAAAGAAAGGCCATGCATTGCACATGGAACTCCATGCGTGCAACATGAAGACCAAACAGAGATTAATTGTACCAAGGGAGGCTATGCATGCGACGTGGGTATCTGTAACACCCTACCACACAGAGCTTTATGCCTAGGTCGTAAATCAGGGGTAGTGAGGCGCTACGACCTCTAAAAATAAAATACGTACATAGATATAGTTGAAAGAAGTTATAACTAGGAGCCTTGAAAAAGAAGTTAAGCAAAATCAAAATAGAAATCGTGTCGCTCACGAAAGATAAGCGTAAACGGATAAGCAAGATCGAAACAAAGGCTAAAAGACCATAAACATAGATTAGAATTCCAAAATACAAATATCAAGCTCCGAACTCTACCAGTGAAGCAAAGGCCAGCCAGAGTGTATATATATATATATATAACTCAAAATATCCGAGACTCGTAAAACTGACAACCTATTTCTCCAAGTTGACCTCTAAGAGGGATAAGCATAAAATACAAGATGGAGAATCTATACACATATATAAAATACAACCCTAAGTCCCCAGAGTTCTTCACTTCTACAGAGTCTCCAGAACGCTCAATGAGGGACCTCTTGCCCTGCATCTAAAAAGCAAGTATATACGGTTCTCAGCATGGTAAAGGTGCCCACATAGTTAGTATAAAAGGTCTCGGAAAGGCCAGAGGCAATCCTATAACTCTGTCACTCAGATATAAACTTAAGGGAATAAACTAAACCATAAATTTAGTAAAACTCTCTAAAGTATCCAAGTCTTAATCTAACAATAATTCTACAATTCACTTTCTGTCTCATTAAACTCTAACCCTACAATTCACTTTCTGTCTCCTCCAATCTAATTGTGATCCAATTCTTCACTTTTTGTTTTCTCTATTCCTCCAAAACTCCAGTGCATAGACATGCAATACAGACAAAGCAAACACAAGTAGGATACAGATACAGCAGGTAGCAATTACAGTAGGTAAGCATAATAATCATATAGGCAAGCCCAATTAATGCACGATCAAACAAAACACACATATGCATATGATGTATGCCTGCCCTATGGCTGATGAGTCTCATCTGTCGGTTATATAGCCAACCCGACATGTTCGGTAGCTAACCCAGACATCGTCCTCTTGAAAACTGGTGCGTGGTACAATACCACGATCCTCACCATTTGCGGGTGGTAAACCACCTCGATCCCCACAAACATTTTCAATTGGAAAACAGAACACACGTGGGCGATAAATAACCACGATCCCCACAAAACAACTTTCTTTAAAATCTGGTGGGCGATAAATATCCACGATCCCCACAAACGTCTCGACACTGGACATGCGGTAAACCACCACGATCCTTGTTAGGTCAAAGCTCAAAAATCAATTTCATTTTCAAATTCATTATAAATCATTCACACATTCATTCTCAATCATATCTCATTCATCACGAATCTTAACTGATGGTAATCAGTGGCTAAGAGAAAGGGGGTTGAATCTTAGCCCCTTTTTTGCTGAATATTCATTTCTGATTTTTCAAGGAACTTCAGGAGATATTTCTGCTTTTTGTCTCACGTCGAGTTGAGAGACACTTTTGTTTTGTCTCGTGCCGAATTAAGAGATATTTTTATTTTTGTCTCCTGATAAACAGAAATAGTGAAAGGAGTAGGAAAGAAGAGTTAACACCAGATATATCCTGGTTCAGTCACTAGGTGCAACGTGGCCTACATCCAGTCTCCATCACAATAATGATGGAATTTCACTATGTTATCACAACATTACAAACACCAATTTCTCCGTAGGAACTACCCATTCCTATCTAGGATAAATCCAGATTCTACACCCAATTTGAATTTGACTATGACTCAAAACCTAGCTTTTAACCACAAAGTGCTAACCCAACTTGCAAGGAAATCCCCACAGGATCATAAAACACAACAGAAAGATGTACAAAAAAATTCTGAGACATCTATGGCTTTTTCTTTAATATTGATCACTGCCTTTTTTCTCTCACTGGCTTTTTCTTACAAGCCTCATCATGTTTGCCTTTTACCATGAGACTCAGACAGACAATACTAAGGAAAAGAAAATAAAATAAACACCATTGAAGGAGAAGAACTCAAGAAGCTCGGGTAGCTATGAGAACTCTGTGCTTTACACTTTCTCTCCTTGATATCAACCCTTGGCCGTTCACCCTTAATATAGAAGGGGAAGCTTCCAAGGTTGAAACTCTAACCTGGCAACTTCTTCTCCTACCAACGAGTAGCAGCGGCTTCAACAGAGAGAGATAAGAGAACCGAGGCTGATGCATGCAAGCTTACCACATCTTTCTCAACCTTTTTCATCAAACTCCTTCAATCTGAACCCTTGATCTTGTCTTTGGCTCCAAGAAAGGATTCGGACCCTTGATGAGCTCCTGACCCAGAACAGCTTCTTGCCTTCCATTTTTGCTTCTTCCTACATGTAGCACAGCGGGTATCTTTCTTTGATGAACAAAAATAGAAATGATCTTTTATCAAGCTGGATCTTCTTTCTGACAAAGGCGAATTGCTTCTTTTCTTGGCAACAAAAATCTTTTCTTTTGTAGCAAAGATCCTCCATAGCCTTTCTTCTTCATAGCCTTTTTATGATATCTTCTTCTATCTTCTTCTCTGTTGATGGACGTGACTGAAAGCAAAAGAGAGGAGAGAGAAGAGAGAGAAAACTTTCGAAGGAGGCATTCAAAGAAAACTAAATTTAATTGAATTCTGAATCTCATTCCCCAAGACATGGAGTAACGTATGGAGCTATTAATGCAAATGAACCAAATTGAATTTTATCTTTTCAGTTACCAAGGCATGAACTTAATTGAGTTGAAATTTGAAATCTATTAGTCCATGGTTGTTTTAGTTACCTAGGAATATAATTAATTGAATTGGAATTTGGATTCCAGTAGGTAACCGAAGCATGCCTTGATCCACTTCTTTCTTCTTCTAGTTTGGATCAATGATGATGTTGGACCAAGAGAAGAGTTTATTTGGGCTTTTTATTAGTTTCTTGGGCCAACTTTGGATTTCTTTCTTTTTCAATATTTAGCCACTAATATTTGAATTAATTTTACCCAAGGCTGAATTTTCTTCAATGATCTATTTGGGCTTGTGTAGCTTTGGCCCAATAGGAAACTAATTTGCTTCCTGCACACTTGAACAAAAACATCAAACAAACTATTGGAAGCAATTTAAACAAATAACCATTTAATAATTTCCTAATTAATATTTTAATAATGTTTGTTCATCATCTCAGTTTTTCAAACTCAACATTAACATCAATACCATCTTCATCATACCATATTCTTTATTTCCAATCAAAGTCATTTGTTGTTATAACTCACTCCAACTCCTCTACCCTCTACTCCATTGACTCTAAATTCATGATGGTAAACACTCCTTTAAACCAAAACCAATTTCAGTTTCATTCTTACATTTAAAATATTTCCAACGGCTCAGAAATCGTCCCGTTTTGCTAAATCAAAACTTGAATTCTTCAACTTTTTCAAAATGTCGCAAAACGGAATTATTCAATCAAAAACCAATTACTTTTAAAATTCACTAAAATTCCTCCAAATGTGATTTCTTAATCAAACTCAAAACACAATTCTTTTCTCAATAATTTAAACTCAAACTAATTCATTCTTTTCTTAAATAAATCAAAATCAATAATTATTCTTCCATCCAAATTAACCAATACAAAACTTTCCGAAATTCTCATAAAATTTTCTCAGCACCTCCCCTAAAACTCGGACTTCGCCACCCTTTTCAAGTCCCATCCAAACTACTCAATCATCCACAAATACCTACATATATATAATCAACAAATCTCCACAACCTATCCTCATCATCACTTACTATCAATATTATTTATCACATTCATTATTCATTTCAAAGTTCATCATTATAATTCAATATCATTCATCAATCATCAATCATTCTCATCATCGTTATTCACAATCATTAATAATTAATCATCATGCATTTCAACCACCCACTCAACAATTTCCAACAACGAGTTACTAAACCTCAACCTTCCATATCATACAACTTATCCTATGGTCATCTAGCATATGTTTTCACGTGACATTAAACATTAACTACGAGAAACCAAAACCATATCTTGGTCGATTCCTCCCTAAGCCCAGAACACCTCAATTATCCACCGTTCCTCAAGCTCTAAAGCTCCAACTCCTCACCAATTAAATTTTCATCTCCCCAGGATTCAATTCTAATCTTTCAATATCCACCTATTTAACTCCAATTCAACAAGATACACTATCTAATTCGTACAATATCACAATAATCAACATTGAGCTCACTAAATCACCAATTCACAAGGGTTAGAGCTTTCTTACAGTTATCCATGAGTCAAATGGACAAAATCTGGTGATTATCCACCGCTAGAGTACCCCTAAACCATCAAAATCACAAAATCTCTCAATTACCAAAACCCAAAATCACAAACTGAAAAGGGGAGAATTGGGTGAGAAAATGTGATTCCCTTACCAAATTGCTCAGTGGATTTTGTAGAGAATTCCGAGACTAACACGTGACTACTGACGGCTCGTCAATCGGAGCTCCAAATTGCAAGTAATGTGAGATTGAATTTTGGGTGAGGATTTTGAGTTTCTTCAAGCTCTCTTCTCCTCTTTCAACGTGAACTGCAGATTTAGAAGGGAGAAGTGGCTGATTGTGAGCTTATATTGTGGGTGGATTAAGTGGGCTTGGCCCCACTTGGGCCCGGTTCAAGCGGTTCGGCTTGTTAGTCTAGTTTTGGGCCAAAATCTTTAAAATTAGTGTCAAAATTTGTATTTTAATTATTTCTTCCATTCTAAACTATAAAATTTAATATTTTAATTTTTTAAATAATAATTAATATATTGGATAATTATTTACTAATTACTCGTAGTTTACAGTATCCATGCATGCAACGTAAAGTATGAAATAGAGGCCAACATTCCCAAGTCTAGGTCATGCATTGCATGCATGAAAGGGTGCATTCCACGCATCAAATGGGCCACTCCCAGGGGTCTTAATTCTCTCACAAAGTCCTCTGATTCTTCAAACACTTAAGTGATTAACCCAAGACTTAACATAAGCCCATGAAGTCAAGCATTAATTGCCTAATGTGAAAAAGATCAAAGGAGCTTATCTTGAAGGAAAAACCCGAGGAGAAATCTTAATGAATGATATTTGATTTGATTTAGTTTCCTTTTTGAATTAATTTTGACTTTTGAATTTGTTTTAGGGATAGTATAAAAAGAAAAGGAGCCCAGACATGAGCGTTTCTTTGACAGTTTTTTACAATTCATAATTCTAGATTTTCTTTTGAAGTATGAGACATTAATCTCTTCGATTAAGGTTAGAAACTCTGTTGATTCTAATGGATTAATGTTATAACTTTTCTACCTTTGAGTAATGCATTGATGTTTTTTTAAGAAAGAGTTTTCATTCTTCATCTAAAGGGTTTGAATGTGTTAGGAAATAATTCTAAATTTGACTTGAATTCTCTTAATATCTTGGAAAAGTTAATTATTTGAATTAAGCTTCTTAGGTTTTGAACTTGGACTTGATAAGTGACATCGAATTAACTAAGTTTATTTCTTAGGAATTGTGTGATTTTTAAATCATTGAAAGCACTTAACCTATTATCACAATCAATTAATCAAGGAATTAATAATTTATTAGGATTAGAGAAATTGAATTACCAAGGGATTGGGACTTGATTATTTATGATTTGCCATAAGGACATCTTGCATGATCAATGTAGAGAGTGAAAAGCATTTTTTCGAAAGTTTAACATCTCTGAAACCTTAACACTTTCCATCATATTACTTTCTCAATAATCACTGCTTGCTTTTACTTAGTTCACTGTTTTATGTTAAAGATTTTCAAAACTCTCAAGTTTGATTGTCTGATTAGATTAATCAATTGATCATTACTTGCTTACTCCATTAATCCTCGTGGGAACGATAACCCACTTCCGTGGTATTACTTGATATGATTCGGTGAACTTGTCGATAGTTTGTGATTTTATAAAATCTACATCATTGAAGACTTTTAATTATATTGCACTTAATTTTATCAGACAATTGATTTTAGCTACTACTTTTATTACTTTCTGGATAACTGTAACTATTTAACTAAACATATGCTACTTATTTAGTTATTCAATCTTTAACTAATCCATCTTTTTCAAGTCTGGATTGATTTTGTTTTCCTCCCTTGATGACAAAAAGGCAGTAATATTAGAATAGTAGTTTATGCTTTGCTATTAAATGGTTTGTTGTAGCTTTGCTATTAATTGATTTGATGTATATTTTGCTAATTAATTATTTGTTAATCTGTTTGCTCATGTTACTTGCTCATGAGTAATGATGTTCTCTATATGTGATGCTATAACTTGTGTGTGTTTGTTGAAAAACTCACATTAAGGGGGAGCATCTTTTATGAAAGAAAAGGAGAGCATATCACATTTGAAATGGTATCATCAAAGGGAAGTCTCTAATCTGAATTTTTGTATTTTATTCTCTTTATTTTTATTTTAAATGATGTTTGTCATCAAAGGAGAGATTGTTGAGTATAGAAAACAACAAAATTAATAATGATGACAAACATTACTTTTGGTTAAGTTAAAAGCCCAATTAGATTTGATCCTTGTATTAGTGTTGCAGGCCCAAAGTAATGATGCAGCCTAATAAATTACAAATTAGACAACAAATCAGCAAGTGGATCATCAAAGCCATTATGCATCATCAAGATAATCTAGTATATTGTCCTCATAAAAGAAAAAGCATATAGTTGAGGGTGGAGCTCTTGTGGTTCCGGTAAGGAACAAAGAAGAAAGAAAAGTTCACTCTTTTACTAAGCATCAAAGAAGAAAAAGGTGATTCACTTTTTCATTAAGCACAAAATCAGAAGAAAGGGAAGCAAATCAAAAAAGCTGGGCCAAATCAAAATCAACATGCATAAATTAAGCATAATCAGAAGAGAAAAGGTTAATTGTTTCCATTAACATGCAAGTTAATTACTTGCTGAGTTTTCCTTCACTCTACACAACCATTTTGAGTAATATGAAGAAAGTGGTGGCTACTTTATTTTGCTGTAAATCAATGGTTGATAATGAAATTTGGGGCCAAAGTACCAGATTAAGGATTTTGATTTATCAAACCCATTGAGGATCTATTACCAATGAAATTGTTACTGCTACGCGGCTTATCTCTGATATCAAATTTCTGATTTTTTTTGTCTGATTAACAAAAGGAAAGGGAAGATCTCAGCTAGCTCAAGTTTCAAGAAACTGACTTTATGAATCCTTCAGTTTTATTCAAGGAGAAAGAACCAAAAATTAGAAAAGAGAGAAACCTCACAAATTAAAGTTTGAAGTCTTAGAAGCATTACACCTACACTAAAAGGAGCATTTCGCCAAGATGAATAGCTACATTTGAGAGTTTAGAATCTGGGTTAAGCTTATAGAGTTTAGAATCTGGGTTAAGCTTATGGCTTTCAAGTTGTTTTAATTCTTCTCCTTCATGCGTCTTTATTGAATATTATGGTCTTCGGTTTATCTTTCTTTGTTTTTATGTCAATCTCTTTTGTAATCTGTTTCTATTTTATTTCTTGTACTTGAGAGTTATCCCTTGCTAAGTTGGGTGAGTACTTAGTGTTGTGAGTTTAGGAAGTGAACCTAACTAAATCAATCTTGGTTAGAAGTTTGGTTTGTCCCAGATAGGATTAGGAAGAATCCTAGGGAATCAGTGAATGTAAATCTTTGAAAAGATACTAGAAATCTACCATGATTGTAGTGGAGACTAGATATAGGTCACATTGCATAAGGTAGCTAAACTAGGATATATGGATGTGTACTTCTTTCCTTTCTGCTCTATTTTCATTATGTTCATTATGAGACAAAAATATTTTGTCTCTTGCATAGTCACTTTTGCAGACTCAGCAAAATTAGTTTTTGGTGTTAAAGTTTAAAAGAAATTAAAAGAGACCCTAGATTCAAATCCCATTTCTCTAGGCTATTGAAAACCTTCAAAAAATTATTCAACTTGTATACAAAACTACTACACGATCATCTACTACTCACGAACTACATTAATCAAAGAAACGAATCAAACCTCATCATTGGATTCAAAACAATGATCCAATTTGCCCTGGTTCAACTAATCTGAACTTACATCGTACATTTTTTTTAAAACAAAACTTGTATACAATTCTGATTTTACTGCTTGATTTAGAAAAAACTAAAATCACCATAAAACAACTAAAAATTCAATTGAAAATGAATTTAGATCAAGAAACAATGATCGTAAAAAGAAAAATTTGTAGAGAGAAAGAGAAAAAATTTGCAGAGAACACAAAGAAATCAAGAAGAAAATGAAAACACAATGAAAGAAGCCGTTTATGTTAAAAGTCAGTTACATATAAGTGGCGCGTGGATATACAAGAGGTTATGACAACTTGGTTGGATTTGGTTAGTAATTCACTTAATTAGGGGACATTATTGTTAAATAATTTGACGGAAATCAAGACAAACCGAAAGGATCACGTGCCATAATCCTTTCTGACATACCATACCCACAGGGCTTATACTTCCTTCTTTTTTTTTTTTTATAATGTATTCGCACTCTCACACTGTGACACTGCAATTATACGAGTATTTACCCAAATTGGTCCCCAATAAATTCCAAATCAAACATATTAGTCCCCAATAAATTTTAACAGCTTTGTGAGTTCCCAACAACCATTAACATTTGTCAAATTAGTTGTTGCTTTTTTTGGTTTTTAGTTTTTAAACTTCATGTTGTGTGTAATCACTGTTCATGATGTGATACCAAATACTTATTTTGATTGTCTATGTTGGCAGGTAGCTATTATGATTTCAATAAACAATGATGTTGGTTTTAACATAGAAGTTATGATTTATTTTTAGTTTACTTTGATGTAGTCTTCCTTTGATGTTGTTCTTACTTTCTAAAAAGGTTGAATACTCACAATGATATTTTAACAAGCACAATATTTTGCATATTAGGATCAACATTTTTTACACATTCATTCGGACAACATCATGTCAATACACATTTTAACTACCCAAAAGTCACTTAAATCTCTTGTTAAGCAACCAATATCTTAAACACAAGACAAATCACAAATCCTAGGAAGAAAAAACCACGCTTATACAATCCTTGGACTAGCCTCTCTTCATAAGAGCATCATTCTTTTTCTCTAGTACATCAACTAGTTCTTTTAGCTTCTTGATTTTGTCTTCAACAGCATTGTGCTCATTAGCAGTAACTTGGTAATAAAAAAATCCTATCAAATTATACAAATAAGTCGTAATGTGAGAGTTTTTTTTGCAAAGATGAAATCCTTATTAGAGCAATATTATGCAGAGCCCCATATTATAATGAAACCCTAAATTTTATTAGGACAACTAAAGAAAGGTCTCTTTGAATTTTTCTTCATAGCAGACACTACAACTATGGTTTAGAATTCAAATGACATATAGAATTTTGATCTTTTTTGCAAGTCAGTTTCTCACCCCGCTTGACGTACTACTAATAGTTCCATTAACACCCAATATAAACTCTTGGAGTGCAGGCATTAGTCCCTACTATATCCAAGTACAAGACATTATCATACCTATTAATCACATATAACAAAATAGAATACAATAGAAAATAAACATAGTCAGACATATTGGTCCCCAATAAATTATATTTACGTTTTGCAAGATAAGGACCAATTTGTCCTTAATCTCACGTGTTAATTAACGTCTAAGTTAGCTAGTTAACGTGCCACATGGGATAATGTCATTAGGGTTTGACAGGTCTGATAAGGGGACCAACTTGACGAATGTCAATAGTTAGTGGGGACTCACGAAATTATTAAAATTTTTTGGGGACCAATTTAAAAAAATACTATATTTGGTAACAATAAAAATTAAATTTTAGATATTTTAGTTATAAAATTTTAATATTATGTTTAAAAATAATAAAAAAAAAACTAGTGTATGTTCCTGTATCCTGTACGGGATAATACATAAAATTATATAAAAAATTTTATTAAAAAATTAAATAAAATATATATAATAATTATTATTATAAATATTTTACAAAGTTATAATAAAATAAAACTCTCAGGATTTATAATATTAAAATACTAAAAATAATTAGTATTTGTCTTAATCAAATTGAGTTTGTTGAGTGATCATCTCACTCGTCCACTTAAAAAACTATTAGGAGTTAGAATCTCGCCTTGTGTATATAGCAATTCATTGGCTAGCGGTAAACCCTTAATAAATGGAGCATCAATACGTAGTTAGACTTGGCAAGAGTACCCGAATATGCGGGTACTTGACCCATCTATACCCGGTTGGAGAGGGTAATAACTTGACCCGAGTCGAGGCAGATTTTGCTTATGACGGGGCATGGCTGGGTTTAGGGAGTACCCGCCCCGGATATACATATAAACACTTTTTAGGAATTAGGATTTGTCTCACATCACAGATTCAGTGATGCACAGCTTCAGTCCATACTCTATAGCCATGTAAGAGAAACCCAGTCATTCTCGCCCAGAGTCTTCTTCTTCTCGGCTTCTTCACAAAAAACTTCATAGCTCCATCGTTGTTGCTGAGCCCATCACCACCTACCCCTTCACAACTCCCATCTTCCTTCACGGCTCATGTTGCCGACGCTGCTTATCCCGTTACCGTCGTTGTTGAATCCGTCGCCACCTTTCTCCTGCTAAGTCCCTTTTTCTAGGTAAATTTTCCTCTCTCTCTCTCTCTCTCTCTCTCTCTCTCTTTCTCTCTCTCTCTTTGTGAGTCTGTTAAGTTCTTCTCTTCTTCTTCCATAGACTCATCACTTAGTCACCATCACTATGAGCCCGGGCATTACTGTTGCAGTTTCATCTAAGTCTGTCACCGAATAAAATAAATTTTTTATTTATTCAAGTTGGACCAGTTGAAAATAGGCATGCATGAGATTATTTTTGCATGTAATTTCTGAATTTTTTCATCTAAATTTGATCTATGTGGTTGAGTATTTTAGTATGGCGATCATCGTGGTTTCATTGTGATACTAATGTGATAAAAGTTGCGGTAATTTCATAACTAATATATGAGACAGACCAGATTATTAAAGTAATCAGGAAAATAATATTTAGATGTGCGCGTAAAATTTATAAGATGTGATTATCCCAGAAAAATATACATATATAGCCCAAGTGGAAGATTATTAGGAAATTATAGTTTCTTAATATATTTATGGGCAATACATATATTAATTATAATTACAAATTAAGTAATTTCATATTAATTGACTTATATAACGGTGATCTCATTTATTGTCATAAATGTTGAATTAAATAAGTCATTATTACTTTTGATTTTAGATAAATGAGATTAAAACCATAGATACTATTTTATTTGAATTTTAGGATTTAATGAGTGTCACACTCAAATATAAATAATGGCTTCAGGATTTTGGTTTCCAACACATCAAACTCGTCTCCGTAGCTCTTTTTCCACAGTGGAGTTGTGATTCAGCCCTATCAGGGATACAGAAGGTTTTGGTTGATGAAGATCAAAGAACCACAAGAGCCAAGCTCTCTTATCTCAATCATGCTCTTTAATGAAGGGGCGCCTTCGCGTTCTTAGTTATATTTTTTAATAATTTAACATGGATGATCTTGAGGTTGAAATATTCTAAAATTTTCAGATAAAATAGAACTTTTATTCAATCAAATGATGATAAATAATTTTATTGAATTAAATTATATTAATATGATCATTGGATGATAAAGAATGCAAGAAAAATAAATAAATAATATTTTAAGAGTATAAAAATATTAAATTGTCATTTTAATTTACTTTTTTAATCAACGACAATAAATTTTTTGAATTAATTAAATTTTTACAAAAAATTATATACCTAAAATTATTTCATTTATTCAAAAATCTTTTGAACATACAATGGTTCAATGAGAAATTGACTATTGAGAATTGAATATATATAATATTTTATAGAAACTTATACTTTTTTTTTGTATCGATAATGTTAGTGACTATAGAGAGACTTTTACCATTAAATAAAATTATAGAAAAATTTTAAAAAATTTGTTAATATTTTTTTGATAATTCATTTAATTTTTAATTTAAATTTTAAAATTAAATTATATATTAAATTTATATTTGTTTGTTTATCCTAATAATTATTTATAATAGATAATATATGTAAGTATTTTTTGAAAGAAACAGTTCATTTTATATAATTAAAAGATAATTATAAAATAGAGACTAAGACAAAGTGAAATATATAAACATGTTCGAAGTAAAAGTTAAATAAACAATTAAAAATAAGAAAAAGAAAGTAACTAAAATTTTAATATATAATTTTAAAAATAAGGAAAACAAAGCAACTAAAATTTTAATATTATATTTAAAAATAATAAAAAATACTATATGTACACTAAAAATCAGTCATTATATATTGTCATTATCATCGTCATTATCATCATCGTTATCGTTATTATTATTGTCATCATCATCGTTTTCTTCTTATACGTGTGACAGTTCAAATCTAGAATGCACTGAAATTCCTTAATGATAAGTGATAACTTAAAACTCCTCCTCTTCCTCTTCTTCTTTATCATCATCTTCCTTTTCTTCTTTTTTTGTTCCTTCTTATTTTACCTTCTCATAATTATTCTTATTTTACTCTCTTAACAAAAATAAAAACAAGAAAAATCAAAGAAGAAAAAAAAAACATATAATGTTACAAAATCAGTAGAAAGATGAGGAACTTATATTCATTCAACTAAATAAGATTGCAATACAGTACAAACATCTTTATTCAACTCTAATATGAGAAACAATGCTCCTAAAAGAAGAAACCAAAGCAATAGAAGAAAGAAAAAAGAATAAAAAAAGCATTAAAAAAGACATTTTTTTGTTTTTGTAGCAAAATTTTGGTGTCAAAACTAATAAATTTATGTGTTATTATTAAAAAATTTCGGTGTTATTTTTTTAATAAATTCTGCATCATTCAAAACTATTCGTCTTCCTCCTCCTTATCTTTTACTGCCTCTTCTTTTTCATCTTTTTCTTCTTCTTCATCTTCTTATTTTATTTTCTCATAATTCTTCTTGTTTCACTCTCTTAAAAAGAATAAAACAAAAAAAACAAAAAAAATCAAATAAAAATAAATAAATAACTGCAATATCACATGAGAAAGAGAAGGAGAAGAAGAAACAAAAATAAAATACAGCAACAACGGCATTAATAGAAGAAAGAGGAGGAGACGTAAAAAAAACAAAGAAAAAGAACGGCATGATTTCACGCGCATAGTATGTGAGTAAATTTTGTTGGTTTTGGATCAACTTAATTAAAGTTGGTTATAAAAAAACTTAGATGTATAATAAATCTCTAATTATATTATATTTATAATTGTAAATCGTAAATTTTAAATTTTAAAAATGATATAATTAATGTTGAAAACAAAAAGGGACCACATATCGTTTCTCAACGGTCTCTCAAGCTCAACATTGATCCTTATCTTATCCATAGGAATCATTCTGAATATTCAATTCAATAACCCTAATTGATAAATCCACAAATTGGTAAATTCATGTGGACCAAGAATATCTATCCGCAAGTAATATCGTCATATATATGGACCACATGCATTCTGGGCATATAGTTATATAAAATATTAACCATGTCGGAACTAAAAACCGTGTCATTTTTTATTTACTGATTTTTTTTCTTATTTTTGTCCACAACAATATTATGTTTATGTATGATCATAATAATGATTACTCACGCAGTCACACTCACCTATAATGATTGATATTGCACAAGACATAAGTGAGGTTTCAAAGGTTCTTATATTAGCTTTTTCACTACTGTTTGGTTGTTTTTCTTTCCCTCCCTTGCTTCTTTTGCTCTATTGAATTATGTTTCTAAAACATATGATCTAATAATTGTTGGTAGTGTATGACAGGCTCACCATGCAGAATGCGTGTATAATGGTCTGTCCACTGTCCATGACATAATCCAGCTAGAATGTGCGTATATCCAATCTTTGTCTTTTGGGCCAGTGAAGACTATGTTGTGCGCTTCTCTAGTTTTTGTTGGGAGTTCCTATTGTAAACCGAATTGCCTCTTGACCTGATCAGATGAATGTCATTCAATACACTCAAAAGATATGATTGGCACTATTGCGTTCTATACTACGACATGCGCAACTATATCAATTGGAGCTAGATGGCCCCAAGAACAAATCCTTTATTTAAAAAATTTGGTTTAGGTTACTTTATCAACTATGATGCTATTTTTGAAAAATCATATTTTGATAATAATGCAATAATGCATTATCATTATGGACCAAATCTTTGCAAAAAAATTTTGATTTGGGCTATACTACTTAAAAAGGTGCAGCTGTTAAAAATTGGTTTACCAAAAGTGTTGCACCTACTTTAAAAATAAAAAAATTCAAAATCTTTAATCACTTTTAACATTATGCACACAGAAATCATTGTTCTACTTACAATAAACAAGGTTATTCCTTCTATCAATGCTTTATTGTCAAAAGAATTGTGGAAAACAAAATATATAAGGTTGTTTACAATTTCAATATTCTTGAGCAACTAAGATGTATTAACTTCAAAGGATCCAAATTAGTTTGGATATCTATGGTTACTTAAAATGTGTGCAGATTTGTCTAGCATCCAAAAGGATGAAAGACATGTAGTACTTAGATAGCGGATGCTCTAGACACGTGACGGAAAAATCAACATTCTTTGTCAAACTCAACAAATATGATGGAGGATTTGTGACTTTTGGTGATTATAGTAAAGGAAAAATCATTGCAATTGGTAAAGTTGGTAAAGATCTCTCTACTTTCATTGAAAATGTTTTCTTGATTGATGGGTTGAAACACAACCCTTTGAGTATTAGCCAATTGAGAAATTCATACATGTTATTTTTTGTGACTCTAATTCTATTCCAGGTGTTTTGGAGGACTGTGATGCAGGAAATCAAGTTGAGAGCAATATAAGTGAAGCTCTAGATCCGAAAAAAGGTGAATCAGTGCAACCTGATCCTGAATTTGCTGCTACAGACAATTCTGCATGAGACAATCTCAATTTATCTCCTGCAACTGCTGAGATTTTTGGGAATACCAGTACAAATAAACCAAACCTGTCCAAATCTATTCCTAAATCACCAAGACGTTGTGAATGGAGATTTCTAAAGAACTATCTACAAGAATTCATCATAAGAGATCCATCTTAAGGTGTCACCACAAGATCCTCCTCTAGAAAAGCTTTGAAGAAAAACAATTTGGCTTTTCTTTCTCAAATTAAGCCCCAAAATATTAATGAAGCTCTTAGTGATCTTTCTTGGGTCAAAGCCATGGAATAAGAGGTACAACAATTTGAAAAGAATCAAATGTGATTACTTGTTCCGAATCCAATTCGAAATAAGTTAACGGGTACTATGTGAATTTTTAGGAACAAATTGGGTGAAGATGGAATAATAGCAAGGAACAAAGTAAGATTGGTGGCTCAAGGATATAATCGAGAGGAAGGAATAGATTTTGATGAATCCTTTGCACCAATAGCCCGAATGGAAGCTATAACGCTTCTCCTTGCATATGCTGCCCATTGTGGCTTTAGACTTCTTCAAATGAATGAAAAATATGCTTTTTTGAATGCCATCATTAATAGAGAAATGTATGTGGCGCAGCCTCCTGGTTTCAAAAATAAATAATTTTCAAACTATGTTTCAAGCTTTCAAAGGCACTCTGTGGTTTAAGACAAGCTCTAAGAGTTTGGCATGAAAGACTTAGTTCTTTCTTTTCGAAAAATAATTTTCAAAGAGACAACACTGAAACTACTCTTTTCATTAAAAACTCTAACGATTCTTTCATCTTAGTACAAATTTATGTTGATGATATAATTTTTGGTTCAGCCAATAAGTCTCTTTGTGCTAATTTTGGAAAACTCATGACTAGTGAATTTGACATGAGCATGATAGGTAAACTTAAATTTTTCTTTGGACTTCAAATAAAACAAACTTTTAATGGAATTTTCATTCATCAAGAGAAGTATACCAAGGAACTAGTTAAGAAATTTGGAATGGAGAATGCCAAATCCATGGGCACTCCCGTGCATCCAAACTCACGGTTGGTAAAGGATAAAACTGAGAAAGATGTTGATGAAATTAGGTATAGAAAAATAATAGGTTCTCTTATGTATGTTACATCCTCTAGACCGGACATTGTGCAAAGTATTGGAGTTTATTCAAGATTCTAATCTCAACCAAAAGAGTCATATCTTTCTGCTGTTAAATGAATCATTAGATATGTTCGTGGCACATCCAACTTTAGTTTATGGTATTTTAGGTCTGATGATTTTTTTTGGAATTGAGTATTATGATGCAAATTTTGCTTGAGATGGAATGAATAAGAGAAGCACTTCAAGAAAACTCAATACATAGCTATCTCATCTTGTTGTTCCCAATTGTTATAATTGAAAACTCAATTAGCTGATTATAAATTGAAAACTAAAAATATTTCTCTATTTTGTGATAACATGAGTGCCATTAATATTTCTAAAAATCCTATTTTGTACTCAAGAACTAAATATATTGAAGTGAGATTTCACTCAATAAGAGAACATGTTTAAAAAAGGAATATTGATATTCAATTTGTTAAATTAGAAGAACAACTGGCTGATATATTCACAAAACCTTTGCTTGAAGACAAGTTCTATAAATTGAAAACAAGTTTAGGCATGCTCAATCATGAATTCTTGTTTTAACTTTGCTAATGTGATGCTTGACGTTTTTGTCTCACAGATCGAAATGAGACATTTCTGGACAAATGAAGAGCTTTAACTGTGGTCTTTGCTTTTGAAATTAAATTCAAGGGCCAAATGTTCCTTTTAGATGACAAGTGGTCCTTTGTATTGCCTTAAACACAATCCTTTTGGGCCCAACATGAGTTTGATTGTATGTAAGTGGGTCTCATTGGTTTTTGTCATACATTGAAAATCTTTTCAAATTTTTGTCTTTTTTGCACTTTAAATTATTATTTTAAAAACATTTTTTAACTTTAAGTCAAATCTTTTTCAAATCCAGTTGTCATAGGGTTCTAAACTTCTCTTTTTTTAAGAACTGCTTTAACTTGCTGCCGTTGAAAACTCAAAACTCTTCATTTTCCCATTCTCATCATTTTAATTTTTTCTTGAAAAACTACAACACCGCTGTGTCATTAAGATGAGGAAGAAAACTGCAACTCGTAGAGGCACATTCACTCATAAACTTTCCAGAATCTCTGAAAGTTCTGGTGCATAATCCGACATTCACACTCACATACATTCTCATACACCTTCTCCATCTCCCTCTCCTCTTCACACTAATCCGATGGCTCATACCAAGACAACAGCACGTCGTCCCTCTTCTTCTCAGGCAACTAAACCATCAAGTGCTCCTTCTCGTCCAAGTGCTTCAAAGAAAAAATGTCCAGTGACTGAAGAAGAACTTCGTGACCCTCCAAGATCCAAACCTAAGTTCATTCCTCAATGTTCTCAGAGAGTTAACCCTCGCATCTCTCTTCGTCCAGTCAAAAAACCCCCAAATATTGATCCTTTTACTTTCAAATCTCATTTTGTAAATTCTCACTCTCACTTCAACCCTCATCGTTTTTCCTCTGCCATAAACTTTGAGTTTTATAAAGGAGTTGTTGTTCACCGTCCGTTGTGCCCTACCTATCTTGCTGATTTGCCTGCTTTAAAAAAGAAAGGACTGAATTTTGTGAAAAACATAGTGTTTCTGGACTGGAATCATCTTTTTAAAATAAAAAAGCCTGTCTACTCTGACCTTGTCCATGAGCTCTATGCTAACATGACCTATCACGGTGAAAATGTTCATTCTTATGTCAAAGTGCATGAATTAAATATGAACAGTAAAACTATCAGTAAAGCCCTAGGGTATTCAGACGTTGGTGTTAATGCTTATACTTCTAGAAAATAGGATGAAGGTTTAGGTATTACGTACCAAGAATCCCTTGCCTCTGTTTGTGAAAACATATTGCTCATTGATGGTTTCACTCCTAACCACAAGGCTCTAGGTCTTGTCCGTGCACAACTTCATCGTATTGTCAACCACATTATCCTTCCTAAAAGTGGTTCATTTCAAAGGGTTTTATTTTGTGACACATTGGTGTTGTATGCTATCGTTATGAAAATTTAAATTTTTTTTTGCTTATTTAATGATGAGGCATATGTATGACTGTATAAAGAGTTACAAGAATGTATCTCTTTCTTATGGCATATTTTTAACCTGCATCTTTGAATTTTTTGGTGTTGACCTGATCAATGAGACACTTGAAAATAGAAACCCTTACCTAAAAGGGGTGGTGCAATGAAACAACAAAGAAAGGACATACCAGATCTAAAAGAGTGGTTCTTGATGATGAAGAAGAAGAGCTTGATGGCATTCCTCCTCAATCCACCACTAGAACATCAGCATCCACGGGATACAAATTCCTTTTGTATAGAGTTGTAAAAGATATTCTGCAGAAATTTGTGAATTTGTCAAATCATCTCATCTCCACAAGCCAACAAGCGATAAAGCTTTCCATTCGAAATGAAAATACTTTGCGCAAGTCAAGGGATAGAGTGGCAGTTCTTCTGAAGTATGTGGACAACATTCATGAAGATGACACCATGGCTACTGATCAAGAAGAGTCATTGGACACTGAGGATGAAGGTTCGGATGCCTAGGAATGTCTCATGTTGAATGATGCAGCTGCATCATTAGTTGTTTTTTTAGAACTTCATTCAATAAGCTAATAATTTTTGTTAAAAAAATAATGATTTTATGATTTAAAGAGCATTACTTTGAGTTAGTTTGAATTCATTGGTTACAGAAAAATTCAGAGAAGAATGAGCAAAGATCAAAGAGAAAGAAAGAGGTTAGGAATCATTTTTAAAAAGAGGCACAAGAAGGAGAATCAAACAAAGAGATCTCTGGATCCAGCAGAGAGTCCCCTAGACAAGAATTGGAGCCAACAACCATGCGTTTCACGTAGGACATGATGCGTGCAACGTGAGCAAGCAAACAGAAGCAAATTAGAACAAAAACCATGTGTTGCACGTAGGATATAGTGCGTGCAATGTGAGGTAACAAAAAGAGACAAATTGGTGCAAAGAAAGGCCATGCGTTGCACATGGAACTCCATGCGTGCAACATGAAGACCAAACAGAGATTAATTGTACCAAGGGAGGCTATGCGTGCGACGTGGGTATCTGTAACACCCTACCACACAGAGCTTTATGCCTAGGTCGTAAATCAGGGGTAGTGAGGCGCTACGACCTCTAAAAATAAAATACGTACATAGATATAGTTGAAAGAAGTTATAACTAGGAGCCTTGAAAAAGAAGTTAAGCAAAATCAAAATAGAAATCGTGTCGCTCACGAAAGATAAGCGTAGACGGATAAGCAAGATCGAAACAAAGGCTAAAAGACCATAAACATAGATTAGAATTCCAAAATACAAATATCAAGCTCCGAACTCTACCAGCGAAGCAAAGGCCAGCCAGAGTATATATATATAACTCAAAATATCCGAGACTCGTAAAACTGACAACCTATTTCTCCAAGTTGACCTCTAAGAGGGATAAGCATAAAATACAAGATGGAGAATCTATACACATATATAAAATACAACCCTAAGTCCCCAGAGTTCTTCGCTTCTACAGAGTCTCCAGAACGCTCAATGAGGTACCTCTTGCCCTGCATCTGAAAAACAAGTATATACGGTTCTCAGCATGGTAAAGGTGCCCACATAGTTAGTATAAAAGGTCTCGGAAAGGCCAGAGGCAATCCTATAACTCTGTCACTCAGATATAAACTTAAGGGAATAAACTAAACCATAAATTTAGTAAAACTCTCTAAAGTATCCAAGTCTTAATCTAACAATAATTCTACAATTCACTTTCTGTCTCATTAAACTCTAACCCTACAATTCACTTTCTGTCTCCTCCAATCTAATTGTGATCCAATTCTTCACTTTCTGTTTTCTTTATTCCTCCAAAACTCCAGTGCATAGACATGCAATACAGACAAAGCAAACACAAGTAGGATACAGATACAACAGGTAGCAATTACAGCAGGTAAGCATAATAATCATATAGGCAAGCCCAATTAATGTACGATCAAACAAAACACACATATGCATATGATGTATGCCTGCCCTATGGCTGATGAGTCTCATCTGTCGGTTATATAGCCAACCCGACATGTTCGGTAGCTAACCCAGACATCGTTCTCTTGAAAACTGGTGCGTGGTACAATACCACGATCCTCACCATTTGCGGGTGGTAAACCACCTCGATCCCCACAAACATTTTCAATTGGAAAACAGAACACACGTGGGCGATAAATAACCACGATCCCCACAAAACAACTTTCTTTAAAATCTGGTGGGCGATAAATATCCACGATCCCCACAAACGTCTCGACACTGGACATGCCGTAAACCACCACGATCCTTGTTAGGTCAAAGCTCAAAAATCAATTTCATTTTCAAATTCATTATAAATCATTCACACATTCATTCTCAATCATATCTCATTCATCATGAATCTTAACTGATGGTAATCAGTGGCTAAGAGAAAGGGGGTTGAATCTTAGCCCCTTTTTTGCTGAATATTCATTTCTGATTTTTCAAGGAACTTCAGGAGATCTTTCTGCTTTTTGTCTCATGTCGAGTTGAGAGACACTTTTGTTTTGTCTCGTGCCGAATTAAGAAATATTTTTATTTTTGTCTCCTGATAAACAGAAACAGTGAAAGGAGTAGGAAAGAAGAGTTAACACCAGATATATCCTGGTTCAGTCACTAGGTGCAACGTGGCCTACATCCAGTCTCCATCACAATAATGATGGAATTTCACTATGTTATCACAACATTACAAACACCAATTTCTCCGTAGGAACTACCCATTCCTATATAGGATAAATCCAGATTCTACACCCAATTTGAATTTGACTATGACTCAAAACCTAGCTTTTAACCACAAAGTGCTAACCCAACTTGCAAGGAAATCCCCACAGGATCATAAAACACAACAGAAAGATGTACAAAAAAATTCTGAGACATCTATGGCTTTTTCTTTAATATTGATCACTGCCTTTTTTCTCTCACTGGCTTTTTCTTACAAGCCTCATCATGTTTGCCTTTTACCATGAGACTCAGACAGACAATACTAAGGAAAAGAAAATAAAATGAACACCATTGAAGGAGAAGAACTCAAGAAGCTCGGGTAGCTATGAGAACTCTGTGCTTTACACTTTCTCTCCTTGATATCAACCCTTGGCCGTTCACCCTTAATATAGAAGGGGAAGCTTCCAAGGTTGAAACTCTAACCTGGCAACTTCTTCTCCTACCAACGAGTAGCAGCGGCTTCAACAGAGAGAGATAAGAGAACCGAGGCTGATGCATGCAAGCTTACCACATCTTTCTCAACCTTTTTCATCAAACTCCTTCAATCTGAACCCTTGATCTTGTCTTTGGCTCCAAGAAAGGATTCGGACCCTTGATGAGCTCCTGACCCAGAACAGCTTCTTGCCTTCCATTTTTGCTTCTTCCTACATGTAGCACAGCGGGTATCTTTCTTTGATGAACAAAAATGGAAATGATCTTTTATCAAGCTGGATCTTCTTTCTGACAAAGGCGAATTGCTTCTTTTCTTGGCAACAAAAATCTTTTCTTTTGTAGCAAAGATCCTCCATAGCCTTTCTTCTTCATAGCCTTTTTATGATATCTTCTTCTATCTTCTTCTCTGTTGATGGACGTGACTGAAAGCAAAAGAGAGTAGAGAGAAGAGAGAGAAAACTTTCGAAGGAGGCATTCAAAGAAAACTAAATTCAATTGAATTCTGAATCTCATTCCCAAAGACATGGAGTAACGTATGGAGCTATTGATGCAAATAAACCAAATTGAATTTTATCTTTTCAGTTACCAAGGCATGAACTTGAGTTGAAATTTGAAATCCATTAGTCCATGGTTGTTTCAGTTACCTAGGAATATAATTAATTGAATTGGAATTTGGATTCCAGTAGGTAACCGAAGCATGCCTTGATCCACTTCTTTCTTCTTCTAGTTTGGATCAATGATGATGTTGGACCAAGAGAAGAGTTTATTTGGGCTTTTTATTAGTTTCTTGGGCCAACTTTGGATTTCTTTCTTTTTCAATATTTAGCCACTAATATTTGAATTAATTTTGCCCAAGGCTGAATTTTCTTCAATGATCTATTTGGGCTTGTGTAGCTTTGGCCCAATAGGAAACTAATTTGCTTCCTGCACACTTGAACAAAAACATCAAACAAACTATTGGAAGCAATTTAAACAAATAACCATTTAATAATTTCCTAATTAATATTTTAATAATGTTTGTTCATCATCTCAGTTTTTCAAACTCAACATTAACATCAATACCATCTTCATCATACCATATTCTTTATTTCCAATCAAAGTCATTTGTTGTTATAACTCACTCCAACTCCTCTACCCTCTACTCCATTGACTCTAAATTCATGATGGTAAACACTCCTTTAAACCAAAACCAATTTCAGTTTCATTCTTACATTTAAAATATTTTCAACGGCTCAGAAATCGTCCCGTTTTGCTAAATCAAAACTTGAATTCTTCAACTTTTTCAAAACGTCGCAAAACGGAATTATTCAATCAAAAACCAATTACTTTTAAAATTCACTAAAATTCCTCCAAATGTGATTTCTTAATCAAACTCAAAACACAATTCTTTTCTCAATAATTTAAACTCAAACTAATTCATTCTTTTCTTAAATAAATCAAAATCAATAATTATTCTTTCATCCAAATTAACCAATACAAAACTTTCCGAAATTCTCAAAAAATTTCCTCAGCACCTCCCCTAAAACTCGGACTTCGCCACCCTTTTCAAGTCCCATCCAAACTACTCAATCATCCACAAATACCTACATATATATAATCAACAAATCTCTACAACCTATCCTCATCATCACTTACTATCAATATTATTTATCACATTCATTATTCATTTCAAAGTTCATCATTATAATTCAATATCATTCATCAATCATCAATCATTCTCATCATCGTTATTCACAATCATTAATAATTAATCATCATGCATTTCAACCACCCACTCAACAATTTCCAACAACGAGTTACTAAACCTCAACCTTCCATATCATACAACTTATCCTATGGTTATCTAGCCTATGTTTTCACGTGACATTAAACATTAACTACGAGAAACCAAAACCATATCTTGGTCGATTCCTCCCTAAGCCCAGAACACCTCAATTATCCACCGTTCCTCAAGCTCTAAAGCTCTAACTCCTCACCAATTAAATTTTCATCTCCCCAGGATTCAATTCTAATCTTTCAATATCCACCTATTTAACTCCAATTCAACAAGATACACTATCTAATTCGTACAATATCACAATAATCAACATTGAGCTCACTAAATCACCAATTCACAAGGGTTAGAGCTTTCTTACAGTTATCCATGAGTCAAATGGACAAAATCTGGTGATTATCCACCGCTAGAGTACCCCTAAACCATCAAAATCACAAAATCTCTCAATTACCAAAACCCAAAATTACGAACTGAAAAGGGGAGAATTGGGTGAGAAAATGTGATTCCCTTACCAAATTGCTCAGTGGATTTTGTAGAGAATTCCGAGACTAACACGTGACTACTGACGGCTCGTCAATCGGAGCTCCAAATTGCAAGTAATGTGAGATTGAATTTTGGGTGAGGATTTTGAGTTTCTTCAAGCTCTCTTCTCCTCTTTCAACGTGAACTGCAGATTTAGAAGGGAGAAGTGGCTGATTGTGAGCTTATATTGTGGGTGGATTAAGTGGGCTTGGCCCCACTTGGGCCCGGTTCAAGCGGTTCGGCTTGTTAGTCTAGTTTTGGGCCAAAATCTTTAAAATTAGTGTCAAAATTTGTATTTTAATTATTTCTTCCATTCTAAACTATAAAATTTAATATTTTAATTTTTTAAATAATAATTAATATATTGGATAATTATTTACTAATTACTCGTAGTTTACAGTATCCATGCATGCAACGTAAAGTATGAAATAGAGGCCAACATTCCCAAGTCTAGGTCATGCATTGCATGCATGAAAGGGTGCATTCCACGCACCAAATGGGCCACTCCCAGGGGTCTTAATTCTCTCACAAAGTCCTCTGATTCTTCAAACACTTAAGTGATTAACCCAAGACTTAACATAAGCCCATGAAGTCGAGCATTAATTGCCTAATGTGAAAAAGATCAAAGGAGCTTATCTTGAAGGAAAAACCCGAGGAGAAATCTTAATGAATGATATTTGATTTGATTTAGTTTCCTTTTTGAATTAATTTTGACTTTTGAATTTGTTTTAGGGATAGTATAAAAAGAAAAGGAGCCCAGACATGAGCGTTTCTTTGACAGTTTTTTACAATTCATAATTCTAGATTTTCTTTTGAAGTATGAGACATTAATCTCCTCGATTAAGGTTAGAAACTCTGTTGATTCTAATGGATTAATGTTATAACTTTTCTACCTTTGAGTAATGCATTGATGTTTTCTTAAGAAAGAGTTTTCATTCTTCATCTAAAGGGTTTGAATGTGTTAGGAAATAATTCTAAATTTGACTTGAATTCTCTTAATATCTTGGAAAAGTTAATTATTTGAATTAAACTTCTTAGGTTTTGAACTTGGACTTGATAAGTGACATCGAATTAACTAAGTTTATTTCTTAGGAATTGTGTGATTTTTAAATCATTGAAAGCACTTAACCTATTATCACAATCAATTAATCAAGGAATTAATAATTTATTAGGATTAGAGAAATTGAATTACCAAGGGATTGGGACTTGATTATTTATGATTTGCCATAAGGACATCTTGCATGATCAATGTAGAGAGTGAAAAGCATTTTTTCGAAAGTTTAACATCTCTGAAACCTTAACACTTTCCATCATATTACTTTCTCAATAATCACTGCTTGCTTTTACTTAGTTCACTGTTTTATGTTAAAGATTTTCAAAACTCTCAAGTTTGATTGTCTGATTAGATTAATCAATTGATCATTACTTGCTTACTCCATTAATCCTCGTGGGAACGATAACCCACTTCCGTGGTATTACTTGATATGATTCGGTGAACTTGTCAATAGTTTGTGATTTTATAAAATCTACATCATTGAAGACTTTTAATTATATTGCACTTAATTTTATCAGACAATTGATTTTAGCTACTACTTTTATTACTTTCTGGATAACTGTAACTATTTAACTAAACATATGCTACTTATTTAGTTATTCAATCTTTAACTAATCCATCTTTTTCAAGTCTGGATTGATTTTGTTTTCCTCCCTTGATGACAAAAAGGCAGTAATATTAGAATAGTAGTTTATGCTTTGCTATTAAATGGTTTGTTGTAGCTTTGCTATTAATTGATTTGATGTATATTTTGCTAATTAATTATTTGTTAATCTATTTGCTCATGTTACTTGCTCATGAGTAATGATGTTCTCTATATGTGATGCTATAACTTGTGTGTGTTTGTTGAAAAACTCACATTAAGGGGGAGCATCTTTTATGAAAGAAAAGGAGAGCATATCACATTTGAAATGGTATCATCAAAGGGATAATCTGAATTTTTGTATTTTATTCTCTTTATTTTTATTTTAAATGATGTTTGTCATCAAAGGAGAGATTGTTGAGTATAGGAAACAACAAAATTAATAATGATGACAAACATTACTTTTGGTTAAGTTAAAAGCCCAATTAGATTTGATCCTTGTATTAGTGTTGCAGGCCCAAAGTAATGATGCAGCCTAATAAATTGCAAATTAGACAACAAATCAGCAAGTGGATCATCAAAGCCATTATGCATCATCAAGATAATCTAGTATATTGTCCTCATAAAAGAAAAAGCATATAGTTTAGGGTGGAGCTCTTGTGGTTCCGGTAAGGAACAAAGAAGAAAGAAAAGTTCACTCTTTTACTAAGCATCAAAGAAGAAAAAGGTGATTCACTTTTTCATTAAGCACAAAATCAGAAGAAAGGGAAGCAAATCAAAAAAGCTGGGCCAAATCAAAATCAACATGCATAAATTAAGCATAATCAGAAGAGAAAATGTTAATTGTTTCCATTAACATGCAAGTTAATTACTTGCTGAGTTTTCCTTCACTCTGCACAACCATTTTGAGTAATATGAAGAAAGTGGTGGCTACTTTATTTTGCTGTAAATCAATGGTTGATAATGAAATTTGGGGCCAAAGTACCAGATTAAGGATTTTGATTTATCAAACCCATTGAGGATCTATTACCAATGAAATTGTTACTGCTACGCGGCTTATCTCTGATATCAAATTTCTGATTTTTTTTTGTCTGATTAACAAAAGGAAAGGGAAGATCTCAGCTAGCTCAAGTTTCAAAAAACTGACTTTATGAATCCTTCAGTTTTATTCAAGGAGAAAGAACCAAAAATTAGAAAAGAGAGAAACCTCACAAATTAAAGTTTGAAGTCTTGGAAGCATTACACCTACACTAAAAGGAGCATTTCGCCAAGATGAATAGCTACATTTGAGAGTTTAGAATCTGGGTTAAGCTTATAGAGTTTGAGTTGTTAACATCATCTCCTCCATAGTTTATCATTAAATATTTAGTTTGTATGTTGTATCTTTCTTTATTTCTATTCAGTGGTAAAAAGCATATGAGTGAGGCATTAAGAAAAAGCCATTGAGAGAAAAGGCAAAGAGAGTTACTTGGAGAGAAAAGCCAAGATTTATGTCTTATCTCTTTTGATTGTATTTCTGTTTTGTATCTTGTATTTGATGTATCCCTTACTAAGTTGGATCGGCACTTAGTGTGTTTAGAGTTTAGGAAATAACCTAGCCAAGTCAAGCTTATATTGAAGTCTGGTTTGTCGCTGATAGGATTAGGTTAAATCCTTAGAAATTGGTGTATGTAATACTTGAAAAAATAGTGAAAATTTCACCATTATTGTGGTGGAGACTGAATGTAGGTTGCATTACACAAGGCAGCTGAACCAGGATACATGGCTGTGTCATCTTCTTCTTTCTTGTTCTGATTCTATTTTTCACGATTTATGAGATAAAATAAAATTGTCTCCTGCATAATCAATCTCGCTCCATTAGCATCTGGATGTCTTGAAGGATAGCTAAAATATCCTCCATTGAGAACTTAGATTTGATTGCTTGAATGAGTTTCCAATTATCAAATTTTATTGGAGTCTCGCCCATATGCAAAGTATTTACTATGATTATTACTTGTCTGATTGCCATTGCCTCTACTGCAATGCTTGAATTTATTTGAATGTTCCCTCAAAGTCTAAAACAATTATTTTTATGTTATCTCTGACTACAATAGATATTGTACCAAAACCATCTTCCTTCCTAAATGTTGCATCGATATTTTCCTTCAGCCAGTCAATAGGAGGAGGTCTCCATTTCACCAGGCTTCTTCTGCTCTTTGTTTCTCAATTCTTTATTTCTACTTTTTTTTCTTTTGAGCTCCAGTAGAGGTTTTGAAGGATTTTTGCTGTCCTAATTGTCCATATTGGATTGATTTCTTGCTGCTGAAGAGATTGTCATTCTTAGTATTCCATACTTCCCACATCCAAAATCCAAGCTTACTAATTCTCTTCTCTGGCTCATCATCTCCTACTACTTTGATTTTTTTTTTATACTTTTTGAAATCCAACTTTTAATAGATGTGGTTGTCTCTTTAGTTAGAATACCTTGACACTCAGTCCCAAACCATGTAGCTATTACCCAATCACATAAAAGTAAAGCGTACTCCACAACCTCCACTTCTTTAGAACAAACTTGGCAAACTATGCTTGGTAGTATTTTTCTTTTGTATAGGTTGTTATTCACCGGCAATATGTTTTGATTTGCTCTCCATAACAACATTTTATTTTTTATGGGATATCCACTTTCCATATTTTCTTCCACACATCTCTTCTATCTCCACTTGTGGGTAGATTTCTTTAGTTCAATTCCTAACTTACTTTTTTAGCCACGTAATATCCTATTTTGATTGTGTAACTCCCATCTTTTCTCCATGGCCAATAGAAGCAATCTTCTTTATTTACTACAAAAATAAGGATTCTTAAAATTATTCTGCTGATCTCGTGGAAAACATGCCTATAATTTTTCTTTCGTCTCATCCTTCCCCCCTCCTTAATCAACTCGCTAACCTTGGTTGCATCCATACTTTCTGCATTTAGAGCTGTATTCTTTCAGTGATCTAATTATCTTTCCAAATGCACACTTTTAAACCATCCCTTGTGCTTCACTTGCCTCTAATTTTAAGTAGCTCTCTCTTATGCAAAATGATTATCCAGACCCATGATGATTCTTTTTCCTTTTTTTCTATCCAAAAATTGCCTTTCGAAAAGTATATTGATTTAAGAATCTAAATCCAAATTGAATTTGGGTTTTTGATGGCTTTCCAAGCTTGTTTTGCAAGATGGACAGTGTAATGTATTCTCAGATCCTTAAATCCCAATCCCCCGTCAAGCTTAATCTTTATAATGAATTCTCACTTTTTTCGATGGATATCTTAGTCCCTTTCTGACGTTTTCCACCAGAACCGTGCTACTTTTGTGCATATTCTCTTGTAGAACTGTTTTGAAATTTTTATGATGTTCATAGCATATGATGGTACTGCTTATATTACTGCTTTGATCAAGGTTTTCTTACTTGATTAGTTTAATAGCTTCTCCTTCCATCTTTTCAATTTATTCATTATTCTCTCTTCAATCCATATTAGAGCTCTACTTTGAGATTTTTCCTAAATAGCTGGAAGTCCAAGATACTTTCTAGTTGTTTTCTATGTTGCCATGCCTAGTATCTCTTTAATGTTAGCCTTTTTTTAAATTGACACTTAGCTTTCAAAGGTGACACCTGACTTATTCAGATTTATTCTTTGTCCAGATGCTTCTGTGTATTCATTCAGCACTTAAATAATCTATAAATATCTTTCTCTTTGCCTTTTGCAAAAATAATACATTCATCTGCAAACAAAAGATGAATAATTATCAAAGTTGTTGGAGCTATCTTTAATCTGGAGATACTGCCTTCGTTTTGTGCTTCCAGCATCAAAATAGTAAAATACTTTAGCTGCCAAAATAAAAAAAAATAGGGAGATAGTGAATCCCCTTGTCTTAAGCCTCTTTACGGCTTGATCTTCATGGACAACTCGCCATTGACTTTGAATTTGTAATTGGCACTTCTAACACACTCCATCACCAATCTCACCCTTTTTCATTAAATCCAAAGCACTTTAGTACGTTCTCAAGGAAATTTCATCCTAATCTATCATACATCTTATTCGTGTCTAGCATGATTGCCATGTTCTCATATTTTCTTTCCTTCTTATTCAGGCTATGATATACTTTTTTATACGATTACCACATTATCTTAAATTAATCTTCCTCCTACAAAATGCACTTTGAATTGGTGAAACTATATCCTCCATTAGATCCTTCAGTCTTAGCACTAAGACCCTTGATTTAATCTTGTATATAAAATTATAACAGCTAAAAGGTTTTAATTGATTAAGTCCTTCCAAATTCTTTATTTTAGGAATCAAGACCATTGTAGTTTTACTAAGGGTGGCAAACGGGTCGAGATCCGTCGGACCAACCCACGTAACCTGCCAAAAAATGCGAATTGGGTTAAAAATTTGAAACCGCCAAACTTAAAAGCCTGTCTAACCCGCACCGCATAATCCGTCAGGACCTTTTTTTACAAATTTCTATAATATTATTTATCTACAAGAAGATGAAGATGATAATTGAAGATGATCTAAACTATATTTTGGATTATGTTTTATGTTTGATTGATTATAAACTTGAAGATGTTTAATTATATGTTTTAGACAATGTTTGTTTTGCTTTGGACAATGTTAGTTTTATTATTTTGTTTCAAAAAATTTGGTTTATGATTAAGTCTATTACATATTTATAATTAGGGTAAAGTATACTTTTTGTCCTTGAAGTTTGACAAAAATTTCAAAAATACCCCTAAGTTTTATTTTGTTTCAATTTTGTCCCAAAAGTTTTCGATTTGCATCAAATATATCCTTAATGGCTAATTTTTCAAAAAATTTAAGACCAATTCAACAACAATTTTATAAGAATAATCCTCAACGCAAGCAAATCAAAATCATTTTCATGCATTATTGTTAGATTGGTCTTAAATTTTTTAAAAATTTAGCCGTCGGGGGTATATTTGATGCAAATTGAAAACTTTTGGGACAAAATTGAAACAAAATAAAACTTAAGGGTATTTTTGAAATTTTTGTCAAACTTTAGGGACAAAAAGTATACTTTACCCTTATAATTATAAAGACTTTAATATTTGTGAATTTAAAAATTATAATATCTTTAGAAATTATAAATTTATTAAAATATTATAAAATTATATATATTTTTAATATTTAATGGTTTATAAAAAAAAAGATTTGGCAGATTTGACTCGTTAACTCGTCAACCCGCCGTTAGGCGGGACGAGGAAAAAATTCAAGATCGCCTCACTAGGCGGGGCAGGACGGGCCAGCCCGCCATATAGCAGGCTTTTAGCAAAATGGGAGTAGGACGAACTTTCCCATTTACCACCCCTAAATTTTACTAATGAATTTCGACAAATGCCCGCTTTTAAAAAAGCCCTTTGACGACTGCACATATTTCTTTTTTAATTACCTCTCAATATTTTTGATAGAATAACTCATTTAACCGAATTGGTCCAGGGGCTTTAAAATCCCGAAAACTAAAAATTACTTTCCTGATTTCCTCTTGTGAGACCTCGGAGATTAGCCTTCTGTTCATTTCTTCCATGACCCTCACTAAAATCTTGTTTAGGTTGTCATATCTTTGCCTTCTGGTGGAAGTGAACAACCCTTCTTTTTTTTTTTTTTTTTGTCAGAACCCTTCAAAATGCTAATGTTTCTTTTTCCATTTTTGGGCTAGAAAATAGTGTATTTCTAGACTTGGGCTGAGATTAATTGGGCCACCTTCCATGATCTGTTCTGCTTCTTTCAACAAATTTATTCGAAACCGCCTTTCATTCTCTGTTCTGCTTCTTTCAACAAATTTATTGGAAGTGCCTCTCCCCTAAATTCCCCAATGCATTGACCAAACCCAAGTGCCGCAAACCACAATGCTGTTGACCCAAAAAGCTTCGATCCGAAAGACTAGATTGTTGATTTTCTGTTAACCCCAAAAAGATAAAATAAAATGCTTTCATGTCATAGCAAATGTAACAGAATTCAAAATGACAAAATCTAACCTTATAGATTCTTTTCTTCAACATTTTATTTTACAAGTTATTGGTTAAAAAAACCTACGATTTCTAAAAAAAGAAAGAAAAAGGGATTAAAACTGAAAAAAGTGTCAAACACATTACACATCCCTTTTTCTCTGAATCTTGTCCTTGTTCTTCTTTTATATCAGCCTGAGATATTTCATATTTCTCAAACACTTTACAGAATAAGGAGAGAAATCATCACACACACTAAACCCTCAAGAACTATATAACATTTAACCATATTTTCTTTTGAATTGGCTTCCAATTCGCAAAGTTGTATACCAATTTTATCTACTCTATTAGTCTTTGGGATTCACATAGTTATTAGACACAGTCACTTTCTTCTCCTCCAACTCCTTTGCAAGCACTTGTATGGAATCAGAAACCTCTGCTCTGTACACATAGAACCTTGAAACAAATAGGAAGAAAATAAAGTTGAGGAAATTCAGCAATGCAAAAAATGCATAGTAGTAATCAAGATGTGACTCATTCAAGTTGTTCAATATCCACCCTCTATGACCATGTTCCTGAGTAAGCCGTGCCACGGTTGATAAAAGGAAAGAGCTTATGAAATTCCCAACTCCTAATGTAACAGAGGAATATGCAGTCCCAAGGCTCTTCATGTTTTCCGGTGCCTGATCGTAGAAGAACTCGATTTTTGCAACCTCCAAGAAGGCGTCGGCGGTTCCCATGAGTATGAACTGTGGAAGCAAAATGAATATGCTTAAAGGAACCTGTGCACCACTTTCTACAACACCATGATTTCTTGCAACCTTAAGCCTATAATTCTCAGTGATTGATGCAACGGTCATGACCAAGATGTGTAAAACAATGCCAATTCCCATTCTTTGAAGGAGCCTGATCCCTCTTGGGTTCTTGGTGAACCTTCTTATGATCCGCACGAAGACACGGTCGTAGAGGACGATGCAGGTGAGCAAGGAGATCGTCACGAATGCGCCTAAGCTCGCCGGGGGAATCTTGAAGCTTCCGATGTGTCTGTCAAGGGTGGTTCCTTGCTTCACAAACAATGTGTTTACCTGAGCCATCATTGTGCTTGGAACAAACGTTGCCATCAAAATTGGAACCATCTTTAGCATTTGCTTTGTTTCTTCTACTTGTGTCACAGTGCATAGCTTCCATGGATTGTTGGTTGAACTTGTTTTCACACAAGCCTTGTCAAGGAACCTTCATTTACATACATTATTTATTTTGTAAGCACATCAGAATTGCATGTATAGAAAAACATGTGTTACTCTTATATTAACTTTTACTCAAACATATAAAAAATTTCAGTTTTGTCTAAAACAATATTTTGGCTACATTTGTATGTATTTTTCTGTTTTAGACACAGCATTCGCATATGTTATAAGACACAAGTACGTAACAGAATGGCACAAAGATGTTTTTGTAACTTGAGACAAGAATTAAACAATGCATTAATAAATATATTTTGTATTCTATGTTAGTTTAAAAAGTAGAGACAAAAAAAATAATTTTTTTTATCCCTTTATTTTTATATTTTCCTCGTGTCTTAACAATTTAAATGCAGTTTTAGTGTTGGATTAATAAAAAATTCAAATACATTTAGTTTCATTTCTTAAAGAGGAGTTTTGGAGTAACGATTGAGTTGTCTCTATGTGAGCTCAAAGTCACACATTCAAATCGTGAAAATAGTCACTGATATAATTATTTAGTTTCGTTTCTTGTAAAAGATGATTTAATATACGAATATACAAGACAAAATAGTAACACAGAAAGTAGGGTAGAAAATATTGTACCTCAAATTTGGGGTGGAATCAATCCGATAAGTCCCTTTCTTTGCATAGTCCTCGACATCAAGTTCATAGAATTCTTTAGTATCTTTAGGAATAGGCACATTCCATTTCCTGAAAGCAGCAACTATGACCCTAGCCATTCTAGTGAAGGTACTCCCTGCAGGCACCTTGTGCCTATAAAAGGGAGTCCCTGACAAGAATATCATGATTGAAACTAAAAGGCCAAGTGTTGGAAGTGCATAACCAAGGCTCCAACCCACGTTGTCTTGAATATAGACCAACACAGTGTTTGCAAAGAGTGTCCCAAAGAAGATGCTGAACATCCACCAGTTGAAGAAGGATAGCTTGTGGAGCTTCTCCTTTGGATGAAAGTCATCAAATTGGTCAGCACCAATGGTGGAGATGTTGGGCTTTGTTCCACCTGTTCCAACTGCTAGAGTGTAGAGTGCACCATAGAACACTGCTAGTTGGAGTGTGGACGCTTTGCCACATTTTGTTATGTCTTTGTCAAAGCATTGTGGCGGTTTTAGGCTTGGAAGGGAAACTGCTAGTGTTAGCAGACACATGCCCTGCCACCAATGCAATGCAAAACATACATTAATTAACATATATGGTTAATAATAACACTATTGTTATATGGATATCAAAAGTATTTGATGTATAAATATGTTTAATGTTTCTAGATGCTAAACAGTAAACATGATGCATCATTATCAATTTTATGTCCAAAAGGTAATCAAATATGTTTATCATGAACTTGAATAGAAAAAGTAACATTAAAATATGATTTATATGGCTTTAATGTATTCAATAATTGTCACAGATCATTTCCCTTTCAAAAATTTACGGTGTTGAATAAAAATATATGAATAATTTTATATTTAATATATGCCTGTTGAAGCAATACTTTTTCTTTTAACTTGAAACATGAACAATATTAAGGTTCATGTTCATCTTATTTTATGTTAAAATTTAATTTTTATTTAAAAATAATAGTAATAAAATGGATTGAACCCGTCTTAAAATCCAGAGCGATTCAACAATTTGCAAAATTTATGGTGGAAAAGCCAATCCAGACACTAAAACTTGAGGAAGGATGTTGCAACTTGCAACCTCGTAAAGCACAGGAGCTACCATCTCATGAATTCTATATATTAATTTAAATTAAATGCAAGTTGTTATTAATAATTTAATATAACTACTAGTTTAGTAAAACTTAGCATACCATAACATTGCACAATCTTCTCAAATAAATAAAGCACTAACAGACAGAGTGACAGTGAGATATACTACTACTGGAACTTCCATTACAATATTATATATATTATGTAATTGAAATAATAATGCATGAAGGGATTGGCTTACCGTGGTAGATAAGTTACTTAACACTTTAATTTTCTACCTAATAATGTGGGTTCATAAAGCAGTTTATTTTTCCTAACCTTTTTTCTTTCATATACAACTTGTTATTTGTCTCTATAGTGTGCTTCAAGTGATCACTACAGCCCCACAAACCCACCATCATCACTCGTGCTAGAACTTGAACGAGCTCTATATATATATATATATGGGGAGTTCTTTGGTGACCAAGATAATGGTGTCTAAAAATGGCCAAAGATTGACCCACAAATTGAAAGTTGACATGTGGAATATATATATATAAGGAAAAAAAGGATAAAAAAAAGATGTGAAGTTAATAAAAATTAGATTTTTTATTTAAATAAATATTTTATTTATTGAAATAAACAATTATAAAAATTATTATAAAAATATGTCTCTCAATTTTATCTCGTTTATTTACATGATAAACGATATAATTATGAATATTTTATTTACACGGTAAACTAGATACATGGAATTTGAAAAAATACACATATCTCGTTTACAGTATAAACAAGATAAATTCATAATTATCTCGTTTATAATGTAAACGAGATGTGTGTATTTGTAAATATAAAAATATAAATTTTAAAAATAATAAAAAATATTAATAATTTAAATTAGACCAAACTCTTAAAAATAAAACGTTTCAACTTTCAAATAATAAGGAAAATAAGCGGTTTTAAATAATAGAAAAGATTAACCGTTTCAAAATATATTAAATTATTTGAAATGTTTCATTTTAAGAGTTTGGTCTAATTTAAATTATTAATATTTTTTATTATTTTCAAAAATTATATTTTTATATTTACAAATACACATATCTTGTTTACACGGTAAATGGATCATTTTAAATATATCTTATTTACACGGTAATCAAAATGCTGTATTTTTTTAAATCTCATATATATCGTTTATAGTATAAACAAAATATATTCATAATTATATCGTTTACAGTGTAAATAAACAAGATAAGATTGGGAGACGTATTTTTATAATAATTTTTATAATTATTTATTCCAATAAATAAAATATTTATTTAATTTATTTAAATAAATCCCATTTTTATTAACTTCACAGCTTTTTTTTTATCTTTTTTTTTCCTTCTATGTATTTATATTTTTTTTATAACTTAGTTTTTCTCATTTTTAATGTAATTCACAAAAGTATATTCTTAAAATGTTTCTCACTATATTCAACTATTCCACATGTCAACTTTTAATTTGTGGGTCAATCTTTGGCCACCTTTAGACACCATTATCTTGGTCACCAAAGAACTCCCCTATATATATATATATATATATTAAACTACACATGTATTTATACACAAATATATTATTAGCTAATTTTAATAGTTAATAATATATATATATATATATATATATATATATATTATTTATTTTAGTATAACTATATTATGGTAACTATGGTATTTCGAAAAATATTATTACTAAAATTAGAGTAATGGTTTTTAAAAAATGTTAAAAATAAGTATTACCAAAATATAAAAAAAAAGTGTGACTTTAATATTAACAATACTTATATAATCATCTTAGTTATAATAACATAATCATACTAAAATTCACCTCTATATATCATCGAAAATGACTGCATATATGTTGTTACAAAAGCGAGACACTAAGAAAAACAACAACGCGATCATGAAAAGAGAGGTCCACTAGCTAGCAAAGCAAATCATGGGTGTGAAAAGAATGCCACATATTATGTTAATTTTGTACCAAACCAATTATTGACCGTGACATTTTCCTACTACATGCATTTCTTTTAGTTATCACCACTGTCACGGGTCAAATTGCGACGCTTTTGCACTATTTATTTATGTCCCAATCAACAAGTAGTCCTGTTAAAATTTTGCTATACTTCTGGCAAGTTTTCTGGAAAAAAAAAATTAGAATATAATTTTAATATACTAATTCTAAACTAATTTTATACGTATATTCAATTATATAATAATATATTAGTAACAAATAACTTTTTTTATATTAATTAATCACATAAATAATCATTCAAAATAATAGATATAATTGTATAACTGTGTAAAACGTTTTAACACTATTAATACATCAAAATTAAACTCAAAATTATTAAAAATAAATATTATCTACGTAAAAGTCTATATAATATCATTGTATTTTTTTATTTATTAGATTTAAAAAAATACTTAAAATTGGATATAGACATTTCTTTTTTTGCCTAAATATATATTTACCCGAACTGTATTGTTTTAGTGACATCTATTTTATTAAAATTTTTTAATAAGCTTCACAACATTAAGGAGAGTGATTTTGTCGCTCTTTAATTAATAACATCGTTTTTCATTTTATATTATTCTCAAATTATGTTTAGTAAAATGCTTTATGAAAAATAAAATAATGTAAAATGAAAACTAATTTTAAAAATCACCTTGGCATCAATACCAATACTATATTATTATTGTACATATTCATGAAGATATACACCATATGATAACAGCTTTCATTGGTCATCTAATGGCAATAAGTCAAGGTTGGGTTTGTGTGAATGCATGGTTGAGCTTGAAGATTCTTTTGTTTATCTTTTTGTAGCTAACTAATAAAAAATGGATGAATTAGTGTATTATTGGTCCCTTGACAGCTACAGCCCCCCCTTAATAACTCCCTTCCGCCAATATTTTGGTCAAAGTCTTCTTTTCACAAAGCTCAACATGTTACCCTATTTAGTTTGGTTGGTTGCTTGATTGTTTGATGACAGATTTCTAAGATCATATTAAATTAAATCTTTTTTAATTAACTAATCTAGTTAGTATCTAATTAGTGATATATTTCTAAGATCTTATTAGTTTTTCTTTAAAAAA
The DNA here is from genome assembly GCF_003086295.3 of Arachis hypogaea. Lineage (NCBI taxonomy): Eukaryota > Viridiplantae > Streptophyta > Magnoliopsida > Fabales > Fabaceae > Arachis > Arachis hypogaea. The sequence continues at coordinate 124,973,054 of NC_092054.1, read as the reverse complement.
AAAAGATAATTTTGGACGATTAGTTTGTCAACTTAATAAAAAAAAGTAGTTAACTTTTAATTTATTGTAAATATTTGAAATTATGCATAAAATATCTTAGGCACTATAAATTAAAGTCTTTATAATATTAATGATATATCACAAGTAATTTAATTTCGACAATAGAGATTTCATTTGGTAATTAGGGGAAAAAATGTCTTTGCATTGTATCTATATTTGAGAGAAAAATTGTTTCTAGAAAGCCATACTATATTATTCTAAACTTAAATGCATTATTATGGATAAAGCACAACGACTTTTTGAGCATTATAATTAAGGGTAAATGGGTAATTAGCACTACATACTGTCAAAATATGCACACAATCAAGTAGTAAACAAATCAATTAATTTCTTGGGGCATTATGGATTCATTCAACTTGTTTGACTATGAGGAGTCAAAAAATAAAAAAGCTAAGATAATCATATGTGGAGTAGTGATAGGGAGTAGAATATTCTAACATACAACAAGAAATATAAAGAAATTTCATGAAAGGAAGTTAAAACAATAAGATTCACTTTTTTATTATTATTATTATTATTATTATTATTATTATTATTATTATTATTATTATTATTATTATTATTATTTGGACACTTACCGAGAGATAAATGGTAGAGGCAATAACAAAAGTCCAATAGCGGCCAAGATGAGCATCGGCAATATAGGCACCTAAAATGGGTGTGATCCAACTTGTCCCAACCCAATTGGTGACATTGTTTGAAGATTTAACTGTGCCTTGGTGAAGCTTTGTTGTCAAATACAGGATCAAGTTTGATGATATCCCATAATAAGCCATTCTTTCAAACACCTCATATACTGCATCCATTTTAACACATGCACAATATTTCAGTGCTGAGTAAGGTTTCTAAATATATATATATATATATAATGATTAGATAATTAGGCATTATGTACCACTAAGATTCACAACGAACTCGGTAAATTTCATCTATTTAATTTGAGTGGAATCGGTTTATTATCACAGGAGTAAAACTCTATTTAGAGCCGGTTTTTTTTTTTTTTTTTTTTTTTTTTTGTTATTTGAAAGAAATATGTGTCAAATTATAACTTGAATTAACTAAAGTGTTGGTATAATATTATATGATTTTAAGAACATGCATTATAGGTTTATAACAATTAAATTAAAAGTATATTGGTGGGTATTTAAAATTAACTGGCGTCAGTTTTAATATGGATAATATAAATCAGAAAAAAAGGAAAGAAAATGATACTATATTTAAAAAAATATATATTATTTCAAGAACCCTTTTTTATTATTATAAAATGCATGAGTGTCCCATTCTGAGAAGTTCATACAGTGCCTTTATGCATGTACGCCGGAGTCAGAAAAATAATCCATATATAGTTGAACTTTCCACCTTTTTTGAGGATCTTATCCGGATCATATCTTTAGTTTAAGTGTTAGACAAACTATTCTTTTAAGCAAATAAATTGGTACTATATATAATTAATATAATGTTCACATTTCAAAATTCATTAGATGTTCAAGGGAGAGCAACCATCCCATATATCCATACATCAAATTTAGAGAAACTTAGAAACCAGCAAACTAAGAGTCTATGACAGTATGTAAGATTAGAAAAATTTTAAGTCAGTATACTAGTATTTCAGTAATTTTTAATCATTAAATATATATAATATATATAATTAAGATCAATCGTTAAAATTTACTAAAATATCAGTATACTAATATACTTAAAAGTTTTTTTGTAAGATTAAAAGCACACTCACATAATATATAGATATATATAGATTTTTATTAATTAAATATGCATAATGATATCAAATGCAATATTAGCTAACATATACGATAAGTATTTTAAATGAAGTAAAAATAATTTTAAATTTTATACTATTTTCTAAAAGAAAAAGAACTTAGCATTAACTATTTTAAAGATATTTTGTTAATAAAATTCTTCGTTTAATTGTGCAAAGTCAATTGAAGGCGTAAATGCAAAAGCAAGGTAGCAGCACAAGAGAAAGGGAATGGTAATCTATGCCCGAGTGTATCGTAGGGTTGAACTGTATAAAAAGATGCGATAAGTCGTATAACCTAGTTTTACATTTATTATTTATACAGTCTCTGACCAAGTCAATGGATATTATCAAGTATCAACTGCAGGGGAGAAAAAAAACAGTCACATGGCTTCTATTATTAATTTACTTTACTTTATTATTAGATATGCAATCATGTAACCAATAATAATACTTTAAAATAAGCCAAAAAATGTTCAATGTTCATTGCTTTTATGATTCGAATAAGTTTGGCATGATTAAAAAGTCATGAGACTCTATAACTAGGTACTGCATCAACATACATATTGGAGTTGCAGAGAAAGGTGCAGATTATGAACGGTTTTGAAAAATACAGACCCATTACTTCTCATAATAACTAATAGTTGGTAATTGGTATAATTTTCAAAACAAAGAAAAATGCATGTTATTAGTAGCAACAGGAAAGAAATGGAAGATGCAGAAGAGAAAAAGAACAATCACTACTCTGTCCCACATTTTAAGAGACATGGAAAAGAAACTACGTCCTAGTTGATAAAATGAGCAATTAAACTTTCTATTAATCTATGAAAGTTGCAAGTTTTTATAATGAGAGGGGAAATTAAAGGGGAGTTACCAACAACAAAGGAGCAAGCTTTCCAACCACCACTTTTGGATCTAAGAGCAGGTTTTCCTTTAATATTCACTGTTCCATCTTGTGTGTACTCCTCACTCCCAACACTTCCTTCTTCCATAGTCATAATTGTTTGATTGAGAGTGGAGATATGAGAATGAGAGAACTACTCTGTGTTACTCTGCTCTCAAGTTTGATGAAACTAGGCACCATTTATAGACCTCACTTTGAGGATACACTTCTTATGGCCCCATCTTTTTATTACCCTTTTCTCATTTAATTTTGCATCTCTTTTCCCCCTTTTTCTATTTGTTGCTTTTTCTATTTACTGTACATGTGAGATTAGATGGATATTAGATATTCCTTTGATTTTGGTTAAGCCAAAGGGTATCTTTGACTGAATGTCTTTTTTTTTTTTAAAGTCAGTATAAATACAACGGAATAATAATTTCTTAGATAGGTCATGACTTAAGCATTTACTAATTACTATCATGTTATTTAATATGAAATTTTAAATTATTTCCTACAATACACAATAATTGGCAGTTGTAAGTTGTGTCATCTCAAGTCACGCTTATAACCTTTTGTAGACAAGTTTGTGTTCGGAAGAGTTTAGGTACTCTGATCTATTTTACCATAATGTGTAATATATGTTCTTAAATAAAAAATATAAAATATTTCAATAATAGTTGAATATGTGAATAAATGGAATTATTTTTGTAATAAATTTTAATTAATATTGGAATAAACTATCATTTTGTTTCTTAAAAAGATAAAAAAATTTTACAAAATAAATCCTACAAAAGCAAAATGAAATATTAATCCTTCAAAGATGATTTCTATCAGGCAAAATATAATGAATATAGATAATATATTCTATGAAATGATAGATATCAAATTTTGACATGATTTTTTTAAATTTATTTAAAAAAATGATATATTTTCGTATTCCAAATTTAATAATTTTATGTTAATTCTTTTAGGCTAATGGCAAAATTTTTTAAAAAAAACATGAAAAGGGTAGAAGTTGATTTTTTCTCGACTATATATATAACTTCTAAATAAATTGTACAAATATGATATTTCTAAAAAACTTATATCAAATGCATAAATTATTGTTTATCATTTATGAAAAAATTATAGAAAAAATGGCCATCTTGTGTGATTAAGATTATTTTTGGAGAGCCAAAGTAACATTTTATTTGAGTAAATACTTAGTCTGACTCTTGTTTATTTTTTTAAAGGACAATGCGATCCGTTTTAAAAAAATATATATATAATTCAACCTCTAACATTATTTTATGATAATACGAATTTTCTATTAAAAATTCATTAAATAGTAACGAAAATTAATTTTGTGAAAAAAATATTTATAATCTATAAGAGTTTTAAACTTCTATAATAGGTTTATTTTTAAAAAATTTTTTCTTCGGTAGTGGTTAAATGGAAAAGAATCATATCAAAAATGATGTCACAAGAAAAAAAAGTAATTATAGAATGAAAATTAAAAAAAAAATAGCATCTCACAAGAAATGAAAAAAAATTGTGATGTTGATGATGTTGATATTAATAGTAATAGAAAAGATAATGATGATGACAAGTTATAATTGCACAATTAAAGTAATAAAAGTAGAAGTTATAATGATATAACTACCAGAAAGATAATAATAGTAGTAGTGGTAGTTTATTCTATTATTGAAAAAATTTTGTAAGGATTTAAACCCTTACAAATTACGGAAAAAATACTACAAAACTAATTTTTATTACTCTTTAATAAATTTTTTAAAAAGGAGTTCATATTATCTTTAAATAACATTGTTATTAGAGACCGAATTATTTTTTTTTTTTACATAGATTAGTTTATCCTTAAAAAAAATAGACAAAAGTCGAATTAAGTCTCTATTCTATTTTATTTTTATAGGCCATATCTTATTAAAAATAAAATCATAAATGACAAAAATAATAATTTAGTCTTAACATTGTATTTATTGTTCTTTTTAAAAATTGCAATATTATTAAAATAAATTAAAGTTGGAAAAAATATGTCACGACCTAATTTGACCATGACTAGCGCTTAGAAAAATCTTCCCAAACAAGCAATGACAGGGTATATAGGAGGGGGGCACTTGCCCCACTAATATATATATATATATATTCTTGATATAATTATATTTTTTGTCCCCATAAAAATTTATAAAATTTTGTCTTGAGATTTATATTATAAATATTTTTTTATTAAATTAAATATGTAACAATATTATTTTGTTAAATTTGATTTAATATAAAAATAAAAAATAAGTAAATAAATTAACTCAATAAAGAATTAATAAATAGTGTTAATATAATTTTTAAAACTAATTAATTACTTAATTACCCAACTAAAATTCAGTTTTTTAAATATAAGTAAAATTATTAATTTTTTTTCTTCAAAAATGAGTTGAAATAAGAAAAAATAATATCTATTTATTAATTAATATTCTTTAATTTAAAATTATATAATACTTTTTAATTTTATCTCTTAAATAATCTTACTTGCAACAAGTATTTTATGTCATAAATATTATAACAAATAAATTTTCTAATCCAATGGATGGTAATTAATATTTGAAAATTATAATGAGTAGTAGAATAATTGTTTAAAAGCATAGAAGTTAATTTTGATATGTTAAAATATTCATATTTTTACATAGTCATTTAATTATATTTATTCTTTTAGATACCTATTTAGGTGATAAATGTAAAAAAATATATTTTTTAATTATAATACATAATTAAATAGATGCATAAAATCTTTAATCTGATAGTGTATCAAAATTAAATTAAAAAATATATAAAAAATGTAATTATTTAAAAAAAATAAAAATAATTATAAATTGAGTTTCTATTATTTTATATAAACATACTTTTTATATACAGGTTTTTTTTGGTATTTACTATTTATATATAAATTTAGTTTCAAATTATAAATACTAGTGTATTAATAAGTGCTAACGTGCCAACTAATTCACTCTTTTTTTATTAAATATGTATAAAAATAAATAAAAATAAAGTTAGTTAGAATGATAAGTTATTTAAAATTTAATTAAGATGTTTTAAGTTTAAAATGACAAGTTAATTAATTAGATATTTTTGCCCCCACTCCTAAAATTTTTTGGGTCCGTCACTGCAAGCAAGCCTCAAAAATTGATATTACAGAAAATAGAACAAATAAAATTTTCAATTATATTAAAAGACAACACATTCTCAGCATCATATTTAAAACATACTCAACATATTTACGTAAAATTTGACTTTAATATTTACAGCAAAGCATGATCTATTAGTTTCATCTACTAGAATATTTACAAAGCAACGTACTCAAGTCACTAAAGTTGGATCCTGCCTGTGTCATATGGAGCAGTTTAACAAGTCTAAAAAGCTTTAAAACTATTTACACAAAATATCAAGCCTTTGAACAAAAAATGGCTCACCAACACAAACAAAACTAGAGCTGAACCGATGAAGTTGGATTAAGATCAAGACCCATATCTAAAAAAAAAAATGAAAGAACAACAGAGTGAGTTTTGCAACTCAACAAGTAAATAAAGCATTAATAACCCCACGAGAAATAATTCTATAAATAATAAATAAATTCACTTTAATAATAGTGACAGAAATATACTCAAACACAAGGATAATTACTTATAGACTTTAAACATTCAAACTTCCTTAGTTTATATAAATATAAGCGGAAGGTCATCTAATTTAGAAAAGTCAAAATAACAGAAAGAAATCACACACTTAGGTTGTTTTTCTTTGTGTGAATTCTGAAACAGACATGTTCCACTAGTTTTATGGACATGAAACAGACAGGAACTATTTCATCTCATATGGTCCTAAAAATATAATTATATACTGACAATGTGCAGCAAGTCTAGCGCCTACTGCCGCTAGCTGCAGTTTCTGTTATAGAACTTTCCAAAATATTTTGACATACAAATTATTATCAAGCTAAAAGTTGTCAAACAAATCAATAAGTGCATCATCAATTCAATAGTAATAATTCATGTAATAACTTTATCCAAATTCAATACTAAATTTACATTCAAAGTGTATACGCAAGATAATATCTACATTGTAATTTAATTTTTCAAATAACAAAATTAATTTTAACACAAAATACTATGTCTCAAGTGGGATTTTTTTATTTTGTAAAATATTTAATATAACATCATGTTGACAAATAAGTTAATAAATAACTAAATAATTAATTTTAAAATTATTTTCAATAATTATAAAAATGATATAATACTAAAATTTAACTATAGATACAAAGTTTACTCACAGAATAAAATTCAAGAGAGAAACTTCTACTCCACAGGTTCCAACAAGTAAGGAGAGTGGTTCCTTTGAGTATCTAATATCACAAATATAACAATAATAACTCCAATAAGTTAATCTTAATATCAATTGATATAATAGAACCTATATATCAAAAAATCCCAAATTCTATATTACCCTAACCCTAAATTTTTGAATTTATTAATACCCATCAGTACAAACATGCTAAAAATTAAAAATATAGGTAATTATCAAGTAAAAGAGTCACATTAATGTCTTAATAATTGGTAATACTTGAATTAAAGGTAATTTTCATCTTCTTCAAGCTTAGAATACTTCAATGGAGTTTTGGAATAAAAGCCAACATAAGAGAGAACAATAGATGCATATGTGATTAATGAATGAAAGTGGTATACTTGTATTTTTCTCTCTGGTTGTAAGGGTGACAGGACACGGATACCCTCTAATGGTGACAGGGTACGGATACCCTCTAATGGTGACAAAGCACAGATACCCTCTAATGGTGATAGGGCACGAATACCCTCTAATGGTGACAGAGCACGGATACCCTCTAATGGTGACAGGGCACAGATACCCGCTAATGGTGACAGGGCACAGATACCCTCTAATGGTGACAGGGTACGTATTCTCTCTAATGATATTAATGTGCAATATAGAGATAGTGTCCAGATTAGCTACCAGACATATCGGGTTTGGCTTGATAACCGACAGATGAGACTCATCAGCCATAGGATAGATATATATCATCTGCATATGTTTGAATTATTTGGGTTTGCTTAATTGATTTAGTTTGCCTAATTGTACATATTTCATGATTATTTGCTAATTGACTAACTTGCGTTACTTGAGTATTACTTGTTTATATTGTTTGCGTTTGATTCGGTTCTTGGGTTAGTCGAATTGGGAGGTGGTGAAGTATGAAAGATATTGTGTTAGAATTAGAATTTCCCTATGATAGTTGTCAAGTTATGAATTAGTGAGAACTTAGGATGAATATGACGAGATAAGAAGTTTAAGATGCTTAGCGAATTTATATTATAGTGCATTGTATTTATTTGGCACTTTTACCGTACTGGGAACCCATGAATCGGGAGTTCTCATTCTGTTTATATTTTCTGTTTTTCAGATCAGGTCCTGGCGCTCAATAGTGAATTGGATTTGTCTGAATGACGGCAGAGTTTATCTGATTCTGTTTTGTGCTTTTAGATCTCTCCCCTTATTTTGTAAAGAAAATTATGATGTATGTATGTATTCTTTTAAAACTTGCCTATAGAGGCTTTGATGTATCTTGGGAGAGATAGGACTTTCAGTTGTCAACTGTTCTAACTCTGTAACCCTAGTCGACCTACACTTCGCGGGTCACAACTAGTGGCTAGTATACTTATATTATGTCTATTTTGTTCTATTCTATTTCTTCCTTATATGCTTTAGTTATTTCATTCGTTAGCCGAATGCGTTGAATTTTCTTATGCTTCGATACGTGAGTTTTACGACTTCGCAATTTTATTTTACTCCTTTTCAGGCTTCTCGTATAATATTTCCTTTATATATATATATATAAAATTACGTATTATAATACACCTTGAGAGTCGTACCACCTTAATATCATTCACTTATGACTCGAGCATAAGGATCTGTATAGGGTATTACATTATGATATCAGAGCAGTTCGTCCTCGTGAGCCTGAGGGAGGGACTGCTTATGCTTCAATGCATACTCTGAGTCTATGCCTGTGCTAGTTAGGGTATCTAGTTGATACGTCTAGCATGAAGTTCATGAGCGTTCCTTTGGTAATTTGAAGCACTTAACTTGAGATATTGAGGCTGGTCACCTTAATATCGCTTGTTTGGTATGGACAGAACTTGAATGGCATCTTATGGATATCAGTGAGGTACTCGGGGAGGAGTTCCCAAGAATGAACCGATGAGAAAATGCAGAGATAGGAATCTTGGCTGTGATATATATGAGATCGGTGTGTTGATTTTGGATTGTTGAGTGAAATACATGGAAGCGGATGGTTGATTGGATGATTTATTTAATTAGGCTTGAATTAATTTGGAACCTAATGATTTAGAGTAGAAGGCTTGTAATTGTCATTGGCATAGTTTGGATTTGAATTGGAATGAAAGTTTCTGAAATTAAACACTTGTGTAGGAATTGGAGAATGACTAATTGCTAGGCAATGAATATTATAGGTTAGGTAATGTGAGTATGGAGATCAAGAATTTTTAAGAGGTTGTGATTGAATCTTACGATGAGCGTGAGCTCTGTTTTGGTCAGGTTGAGAAGACTTAGAAGTGGGCCTAGGTTTTGTGATTCGATAAGAGGATATGACGTGGATGCATAATTGGATTCTCGGTGACTAATGATTAGAGTGACGCAGCAGGAGCTTGCGGAAGCATTAAAATAGGATAGTTGCAAATGGGAGTTATAGAAGATGATTAAAAATACTTTAGGTTTAAATACCTGAAAGGTTTAGCGAGTTAGTGCAATAGTGATTCGCAGGTAATTAAATTTTATTGTGGCTATGATATTAGATTGATCATGAGATAGTTGTATAAATGATTAGAGGTGTAATTGGATTTGTGCCTAAATTGTGATGGATAAATTATTAGTCTTTGAATGATAGATTTGAAAAATATTGAATTGAAATATTAAAGTTGTATTGAGGTCAATTTGAGGGAACCCGTGTAAGGTGGTGAGCTTCAATTTTAGGAAAAGTTTTAAGGAAGGGTGAGATGAACATGACATTTGATTAGTTATTGAGAGAAACATATAAGAAGCTAAGAGTGAAACGGATAAAATAGTTTAAGCTGAAATTGAGAATAGGGTGTTAAGAATTAATGTTAGAGAATGGAAAACTGAATGGTAAGAGGTCAGTTGAATATGAGAGAGCGTATATGAAGATTTGAGAGCAAATTTTCGAGGACGAAAATTTCTGTTAGGGGGTAGGATGTAAAACCTGAGAAATTAGTAAATAATTATTGAATAAATTAATTATTATTTAAAGAAATTAGAAAATAGAATTTTATAGTTTAATAAGATAGAGCTAATTAAAATAAGAATTTTGACACTAATTTTAAAGAATTTGGCCCAAAATTGGGCCAAACTGGCCAAATCGGTCGAACTGGGTCCAAAACGGGCCCATGGCCCAACCCAATGACTTCTTAATGAAGGGTAACAACCCTTCCTTCCCCTATCAAATACAACAACACGCTGAAACTCATAGAAAGGGGGAGAAAGTGGTGAAATTCCAAAATCTTAGTTTGATTTCAAAGTGATATAACTTTCGATCCGGAGCTTTGATTGACGAGCTGTTTGTGGCTACGCATTCATCTTGGTATTCTCTACAAAGCCTGCCAATTAATTTGGTAAGAAAACCTCAATCTCACTCTCATCCTCTCCTTTCCAATTTCTAAAGTTTGATGTTTTAGTGTTGAGATTCTTAGTTGTTTTGATGTTCTAGGGTCAAATTAATTGGAAAAAATTAGTGGGTCTTGCAAAATTGATGCATAAATAAGGTAAGAATCTCAAGCCCTTGTTAATTTGTGGGTTAGCAAGCTTGAATGTTGATTATAGTGATATATTGTGGGATTAGATTGAATATTGTTGATTTGGAGAACAATGATGATGTTGGGAGCTTGATTGTTGGACATTGGTGGCTGGAATTTGATTCGGTGAGGCTTTGGGCTGTGGACTCTTGAGAAACGTTGACCTTGAGGTTTCTTTGGGTTTTACGAGGAATCGGCTAAGATACGGTTTAAGTTTCATTTAAGTATCGCGTAATATGATGTGAATTCCTAGCTTAGATACCTCTAGAATTAAGCTTGAATGATATGTTTGGATGGATTGATGTGTGTAGAGGATGCATGAAAGAAATTGATACTATATTTATGAAATTAATATTGGTGTTGGATAGTTATTGTGTGTTTATAAGTTATGTTGAATTGATGAAATATTGGGCCGGAGGCCGTGAATTTGGGTCGGAGGCCGGAAGGAGGTAAGAACGGTAAGTGATGATTGATGATGCATGTGATTTGTATATGATGATATTGATTTATGTATATGGTAGCAGGTGAAATTGAGTATTGTTGGAACTTGAGATATGGAATGATGTTTGACATGTTATGTTGTTTGAAGTTGAATTATAGCATTTGAGATTGGTCAAAAGTGGTGGATTGAATAAGAAAGTTGAAAATATGAGTTGGGAGTGGTTTGATGTTGAATAGCTATGGTTTGGGGTTGATTTTTAAAAGGTTTGGGTTGTTTTCAAAGGGTTTGGAGTTTGTATGTCTTGAAATTGGAGGTTTGTTAAGTTTTGCAAAAATTATGATTTTGGTCCAACTTTGACAGAGCATAACTTGGTCTCTGGACTCTGATTTATTTCAAACTTATTTAGAAAGAAAATTTGGTCCAAGATGTTTATGCTGTTTGAAGAACGGATGAAAAATATTTTAAAATGAGAAAGTTATGCGCGTCAGAAGTTCGGAGGGCAAAATTGAAATTCTGCAGACTTAGCCATTTCTGGTCAATTTGCAGTGTATGTGTACGCATAGCCTTCATTCGCGAAGGGTCGCTTCTGTCCAGCGTACATGCATACGTGGACAAGGCTATGCGTACGCGTACGTGTGACCCTATTTTCAGCAAATATGAGTTTTGTGTTTTTAAAACCAAATTTCAAACCTCTAAGCCTCTATTATCATTTTTTTAGCCCTAAATCCCAATAGTATGCCTAGTAATGAGAAGAAACTAGGAAAGGTGGTAACTTGTAGATGAAGTAAGGGGAGAATTAATGATGATTGTATGAGTTGTTGAGGATGATGGTGAAAGTGCTACGTGTGCTATGAGTCAAATGACTGTATTTGATAATGAATTATGGCTGGTTATGGATTATGTTATGAGTTGGATAGCTGTTATAAATATTGATTTATGGCGAGTATGCCGGAGATGCATATGTGATTAATGAATGAATGTGGCATGTTTGTATTTTTCTCTTTGGTTGTAAGGGTGACAGGACACGGATACCCTCTAATGGTGACAGGGCACGGATACCCTCTAATGGTGACAGGACACGGATACCCTCTAATGGTGACAGAGCACGGATACCCTCTAATGGTGACATGGCACAGATACCTGCTAATGGTGATCGGGCACAGATACCCTTTAATGGGGACAAGGCACGTATTCCATCTAATGATATTAATGTGCAATAGAGAGACAGTGTCTGGATAAGCTACCAGACATATCGGGTTTGTCTTGATAACTGATAGAGAGGAATTAGTTTGTCGGTATAGAATTTCTCAATGAAATCTCGTTGCAAGTATAGTTCTAAACCAACAAATAATCCTCAATCAAAAATTTGTTTGTCACAAGTACAAACCCCAATAAAAATTAACCGAAGTATTTAAACCTCGGGTCGTCTCACAAGGAATTGTAATGAAGTGTTTAATTATTGGCTATGAAGATGCAAGGGAGTTTGATTTGGAAATTGGCAAGAAAAGTAACTAACAAGAAAGTAAATGACAAGAACTAATAAAGAAATGGAAAGTACTCTTGGCTAGACATAGGTAATTGAGATCACCATCCTTGTCTACAAACCATATATTGATAATTATGAGGGACCAACCCATTTAGTCTACTTCCTATGCTTGAAGTAAGTATAATGTCTACCTCAATGCATTAAGTACGTCAAATAGGCTTGATCAACATCAATCCATAAGTCCCAACCTAGCTACTAATTAACTTAGTAGTAGGCTAGAGTCAATGGTTATCAAATTAACCATATAGGGTTCTCAAATCACTAATTCATTGAGACCCAATGACTCAAGGTCACTCAATCCCCTTAGCCTAGGCCAAGAGTAAAGAAAACTACCAAAATACTAGTGAAAGCATTTTAACAAACACCTAGAGTGCCATAAAAGTAAACATCACAAAATGCAAGAATTAACAAAACCCATAACTATCATAAGTAAGAAATCAACAATAGCAATGAAGGTAAACATAAAAGAAGACATGGAAACATAACATTGCATTAGGAGAAATCAAGATCCAACAATGGTTCACCAAGATAAAAGAGAGCAAATTAGAAAAGTTAACAAGAGAAACTAAGAAGATTAAGACAATAGAACACTAAAATATAAAGAAAATTGAAATCAAAACAAGAATTGAAAGAGAAATTTGAGAGAGATTAACCTAACTTTACCCTAATTTCTATCCTAAATCTAGAGAGAGGAGAGAGCCTCTCTCTCTAGAATTCTACCCTAAAACATGATGAAAACTAAACTATGACTACTTGGTTCATTCCCCCTTCAATCCTTAGGTTCAATAGCATCAGAAATGAGTTGGGTTGGACCCAAAATGCTTCAGAAATCGCTGGCCACGAGTTGCTCAAAATGGCCCATGCTGATCATGTGATGCGCACGCATGGGTGACGTGTGCGCCTAACTGCAAGGAAAGTATGAAAAATCTTATATCATTTTGAAGCCCCGGATGTTAGCTTTCCAATGCAATTGGAACCACCTCATTTGGACCTCTATAGCTCAAGTTATGATCATTTTAGTACAAAGAGGTCAGGATTGACAGCTTAGCAATTCCTTCATTTCTTCATGAGTTCTCCCACTTTGCATGCTTTTTCTTCATTCCTTCAATCCAATCTTTTCCGTATGAATCTGAAATCACTCAACAAATATATCAAGGCATCGAATGGAATTAAAGTAAACTAAAATTGGCAAATTTAAGGCCTAAAAAGTATGTTTTCATACTTAAGCACAAATTTAAGGAGAATTACAAAATCATGCTATTTCATTAAATAAATGTGAGAAAAGTTGATAAAATCCCCTAAATTAAGTACAAGATAAACCACAAAATTGGGGTTTATCAATAACCGACAGATGAGACTCATCAACCGTAGGATAGACATATATCATCTGCATATGTTTGAATTGTTTGGGTTTGCTTAATTGCTTTGGTTTGTCTAATTGTACATGTTTCATGATTATTTGCTAATTGACTTACTTGCTTTGTGTATTACTTGTCTATATTATTTGTGTTTGATTTGGTTCTTGGGTTAGTCGGATTAGGAGGTGGTGAAGTATGAAGGATATTGTGTTAGAATTAGAATTTCCCTATGATAGTTGCCAAGTTATGGATTAGTGAGAACTTATGATGGATATGATGTGATCAGAAGTTTAAGATTTTTAGTGAATTTATATTATAGTGCGTTGTATTTATTTGGCACTTTTACCGTACAGATCGGGTGTTTTCATTTCGTATATATTTTCTATTTTTAAGCCGCTCAGTAGTGAACTGGATTCGTCTGAATGACAGCAGAGTTTATTTGATTCTGTTTTGTGCTTTTAGATCTCTCCCCTTATTTTGTAAAGAAAATTATGATGTATGTATGTATTCTTTTAGAACTTGCCTATAGAGGCTTTGATGCATCTTGGGAGAGATAGGATTTTCTGTTGTCAACTGTTCTAACTCTATAACCCTAGTCGACCTTAAGTTTTGAACAAATATGGATGTTTGTTGCGCATTATATTCTCAGGTTCCCAAGTTGCCTCTTCCGCTGAATGGTTCTTCCAGACCACTTTTACAGAAGCTACTTCTTTAAAACGTAACTTCCTTACTTGTCGATCAATTATAGCAATAGGTTCTTCTTCAAATGATAGATCCTCTTTCAATTCCACTGATTCGGGAGTAAGTACATGAGATGGATCATGAAGATATTTACGTAACATAGACACAAGGAATACTGGATGAATCATAGACAAATCAGGTGGTAATGCCAAGTGATACGCTACTGTGCCTACTCGTTCCAAGATCTCAAAAGGACCAATATAGCGAGGACTAAGCTTACCCTTTTTGCCAAACCTCATCACACCCTTCATAGGTGACACTCGAAGAAAAACTTGATCACCCACTGAGAATTCTAAGTTACATCTCCTATGATCAGCGTAAGCCTTTTGTCTAATTTGAGCTGCTAACAAACGTTCCTTGATCACGCGAATTTTCTCAATCGCATCTTGTACCAAATCAGGTCCTAACAGTTTGGCCTCACCAACCTCAAACCATCCAACTGGTGATCTACATCACCTTCCATAAAGAGCTTCAAATGGTGCCATTTGAATACGGACTTGATAGCTATTATTATAAGAAAACTCAATCAAAGGTAAGTAGTTGTTCCAATTTCTACCAAAATCTAAAACACATCTCAACATATCTTCCAAAATTTGAATTGTTTTCTCAGATTGTCCGTCCGTCTGTGGATGGAAGGCTGTACTAAAATCTACTCTTGTTCCAAGTGCATTTTGAAAGGATTTCCAGAAATGAGAGTTAAATTGTGGCCTACAATCTAAGATAATAGACACGGAGGTTCCATGAAGCTTGAATATCTCATCAACATAAAGCTTAGCATATCGGGATGTGGTATAAGTAGTTTTTACAGGAAGAAAGTGAGCTGACTTCGTCATTCTATCTACTATCACCCAGACTGAATCGTAGCCCTTAAAACTACGAGGTAAACCTGTTACAAAGTCCATGGTAATTCTCATCCATTTCCATTCAGGTATCTCAATATGCTGTAGCAACCTTGCAGGTCTTTGATGTTCAGCTTTAATTGTTGACAAGTCAAGTGAGAAACAAAAGTACTTACATCTTTTTTCATGCATTCCCACCAAAATAATTACTTCAAATCTTGGTACATCTTATTAGTTCCTGGATGAACAGTGTATTTAGAATTGTGAGCCTCCTCCATAATAGCTTTCTTTAAGTAATTATTATTTGGCACACATAAACGATTACCACAACATAAAATACCTTGATCAAGAGAAAAATATGAGTTCTTTCCATTGTGAACATCTTTCATTAGCTTTCTTAACTTTGGGTTATCACTGTGCAGACTTGATTTGTTCTATTAGAGAGGACTGAGATCGTATATAAGCTAAGAGTGGCCCTGACACTTCAAGCTTAAAGTATACACCCTCAGATTCTAACTTGTGAATCTCTTGCACTAAAGGTCTCCTTGATAAAGCAATGTGATTTAAACTACACATGTATTTTCTACTCAATGCATCAACAACTACATTAGCCTTACTTGGATAGTATAAGATGGTACAATCATAATCCTTAAGCAACTCCATCCATCTACGTTGTCTGAGGTTAATATATTTTTGTTGAAAGATGTACTTTAAGCTCTTGTGATCTGTATAAGGCTAACATGTTTCACCATAAAGGTAGTGTCTCTAGATCTTTAGGGAAAAAATCACTGCTGCCATTTCTAAATCACGAGTTGGGTAATTCTGCTTGTGCTTCTTAAGTTGCCTAGATGCATAGGCGATGACTCTACTATGCTGTATAAGAACACAACCAAGTCCTACTCGAGATGCATCACAGTATACCAAATATCCTCCGAATCCTGAAGGTAAAACTAGAACTGGGGCAATAGTCAAACACTTCTTAAACTTTTGAAAGCTTTGTTCACATTCATCAGTCCATTGAAATTTTACATTCTTCCGAGTCGGCTTGGTCAAAGGAGCTGATATTTTTTGAGAAATTTTGACAAAACATTTGTTGTAGCCTGCCAATCCTAAAAAGCTACGAATCTCTTTTACTAATGTAGGTATTGTCCACTGTTGGACGGCTTCCACTTTCTTTGAATCCACTTTAATTCCATCTTTCGATATAACATGACCTAAGAATGCTACTTGGTCCAACCAAAACTCACACTTAGAAAATTTTGCATACAGTTTGTGATTTCTTAGAGTTTGCAAAACAACTCTTAGATGATGTTCATGTTCTTCATCATTCTTGGAATACACTAGAATGTCATCAATAAAGACAATCACAAAGTGATCTAAAAAGGCTTAAATACACGGTTCATCAAGTCCATAAAAGCAGCTAGAGCATTGGTTAAACCAAAGGGCATCACCAAAAATTTATAATGTCCATATCAAGTTCAAAAAGCCGTTTTTGGAATGTCTTCTCTCTTAATCTTTAACTGGTGGTATCAGAATGAAGATCTATCTTGGAAAAACAAGAAGCTCCTTGGAGTTGGTCAAACAAATCATCAATCCTTGGTAAGGGATACTTGTTACGAATAGTTACTTTGTTAAGTTATCGACAATCTACACACAATCACATTGAACCATCCTTTTTCTTTACAAAGAGGACCGGAGATCCCCAAGGAGAAGTACTAGGACGGATAAATTCTTTGTCTAATAGCTCTTGCAACTGAATTTTCAACTCTGGCAATTTTGCAGGAGCCATGCGATAAGGAGGGATTAACATAGGAGAAACCCCTGGGGCTAAGTCTATGGAAAACTCTACCTCCCGATCTGGTGGTATGCTTGGTATTTCTTCTGAAAACACCTAAAAATTTCGTAACCACGGGAACTTGATCTATACTAGGTAATTTGGCTTCAACGTCCCTAACTACTGCAAGAAATCCTTGATTCCCTTTATCCATCAAGTGTAAAGCACTCATAGAAGAGATAAGATTAGCCAAGGTAGAACAACCCTCACCAAAGAAAACAAAGAGTGGAATTTCTGGAATATCAAACTTCACTGTTTTGGAGTAGCAACTTACATCGGCATGATAAGAGGATAACCAATCCATGTCCAAGATGACATCAAATTCAACCATCATTCAAGAAGGATCAAATTAACTAAGGTATCAATAGTATTCACTCTAACAATGCAAGATCAAAAAACATATTGAACTATTACAGAAACTCTAAGTGGAGTACCAATATAAAATGGACAGTCTAATACTTGAACTTGCTTATCTAAATGATATGCAAAATGTAGGGATATATAAGAATGATGAGAACCCGGATCAAACAATACTTGAGTATCTAAGGAGCAAACTTGTAAGGTACATGCTATTACTGCATTTGAAGCCTGAGCATCCTGACTGGTTAAAGCATGAATCTGTGACTGACCTCTTCCACCTTATGTTGCACCCTTGTTGCTAGACTCTCGACCACCAGATTCTCTACCTGCCCCCTTAACTAATGGAGCTGAAGAATTTTCAGGCGACATAGCTGAGAAAGATGGTGTGGATGTTGCAGGTAGTGCTGAACTTTCAATGGAACTTTTCCGAGGATGAGGACAATCTATACGAAGGTAACCAGTATATCCATAACTATAACATACTCCAGTAGTCTTGAAACATGCTCTAGAATGATATTTCCCACAATGTTGACATGGTGACCTAAGAATTTCTGAAGGCTTAGATCTCTGCATGCTTGGTTCAGATACACTGCTAGCTCGACTCCCTAAGGCTGAGGTACCCTTTGAGGCAGCTTCAGAATGGTTAACCCCACCTGATTGTGTTTGTGGGTGATTCTGATGACCTGATATGGCCCCATAGCTTGATCCTCCAAAAAATGTTCCTTGTATCCTTTTTTTTGCCAATTTCTTTGTTCACTTTCCTTTTTTCCAATCCAGCTTCAATACTGTTCCGAGGGTTACCTGAAACTGGAGGTCGATCTCGGTCGAGATCTTCTGTACTGGTCGGTGCCGACGTGTCCGGCTGGTGAGTGGCGGCCGGAGCTGTCGTGTCCGACTTGTTGGCTGGCTGCACTGCTGATCCTTGGTCACCGGAGGATGGGGGTACCTGCAAGAGACTCCGATGCTTAAGTTAGCATGGGTATTAAACAGGTTTTTAGTAGAATCAGAGTATGAGTTATACCTGGGTGCTCCAGTGTATTTATAGTAGTGTGGGCTGACCTTTCTGATAAGATAAGTTAGTTATCTTATCTTATCTTATCTTATTTTAAGTGAAGTCAGCTTATCTTCAAGGGAACCGCCTTTATCTCTATGGGCCTGGGTTGCCTTTGGATTTGGGTCATGTTCCTCTATTTGGGCCCTTTATTGGGCTTTCCTGTCGATTTGGCCGACCTCTTTGAGAAGAGGTCGGGTAGCCTGACCTGAAGAGGTCGGTCGCTTTGTCGCCAATCATCCCAGGTCGGATAGCTCGACCCAGGGTGTGAGCCCCTGCTTGAGCTCGGTCTTTTTTGTTGAGGTCGAGTCCTTGACTTCGGTCCTTCTCTGGCCAGGCCGAACTCAAGCATTTTGTCGATTCCTTTCTTTGTAGAGCCTTTTTGAATGTGGAACATTTTCCTTTAAAAGCGTGCGCTTTTATATCGGCGCTTTGGGAACGTGCGAGGGTTTAATACCCTCATTAATTGACTTCAAATGCCCCGTTTCCCTTGGTTTTTATTTTTGAATTTTGCCATCAGAAACGGTTTCTCTTCTTCGTTCCTCTTCGTAACTTCTCCCTTTACTCTCTCATTTTCTGTTTTTCCTTAGAGTTTCACAGTTTCTTCCTGCAACGCCTGCTCTACTACCGCTTTCTGTGGAAAAGGAGTGATTCTGGATTTCTCCTTTTGTTTTCTTCCGGCAAATTTTTTCTGTTCGAGGGGTGGCTCTGTCGCTTCTTGCTCTTCAGCTTTCTTTCGAGGTTTTCTTCTATTTTCCAGGTTCGATTTTTCCTCCTCTGTCATTTTTTTTGCCTGATGGTGAGAAAGTTTTGATTTTTCTTTGAGAAAGTTTGGATCTTTCTGCTTTTGCTGTGTCTCGTAATGCGTGCTCTGAAGTTTCTTCGCCATTTTGTATGAATCTTTTCATCTTTCCTATTGCTTTGACGCTCTTAGGTCTTTTGCATGTTATCACTGTTTTCGTTTGTGCTTTTGATGATAATTTGTTTGATTCTGGAGAAAAGGCTGTGTCTTTGACAATTCTTTGCTTGGCATGTTTGGTGTTGTCGAAGCTTTTTGCTGATAGACTGTAAAAAGATAGTGGCTTTGATGACTTTTTGTACTTTTTTGTGTTTTGTCTTTCTCCTATGAAAATGCTTGCTGTTTGAAATCTTCTTTTCTTGTTTGGGGGATGCCGAGACGTAAGCTGTAGATTTTTCCTGAAACCTTGCTTTGTTACTGCCTCCAAAGGATGCCCCAGGACTTTGGTTTGAGTCTTGGGATTTTCCTTTTCTGTTTGTTCTTCTGTATACTAGTCGAGTTATTTTGCCCCTCGTCCGAGATGTTTTTTGGTAATCCCATCTTCTTTTCTTATTATAGGATTAGTTGGCCTCATGTCTTCTCGCAATAACATTGTAGAGATGTCTTCTAAAGTTTCCGAGGGGATGTCTGATTGGCTGTACTCCCTTGTCTTGATGTGTGTCTCTGTGGTGGATGCTGATTTTTGTGTAGAGCTGAGGAAACGTCATAGGATTTGTGGTAGCAGCGCCCGGGAAAGGGATTATGAGCTTGTGGCACCTGATTCTGATGAGATGGTTTGCTTTCCTACTTCAGTCGTGGGGGAGCGTCCCTTTTTCTATGCCTATGAATATTTCTTCAGCCAGTTGGACATTACCTTTCCTTTTTCTGCTTTCGAAACCGATTTGTTGTGGTCTTGTAATATTGCCCCATCCCAACTTCATCCGAATTCCTAGGGTTTTATCAAGATTTTTCAGCTGCTTTGCCAAGAGTTAGGCATAACACCTTCGCAAACTCTTTTTCTCTATCTTTTTGTATCTGCCAAGCCTGAAGGTTCCTCCAAAAAGAAAGCTTCCTGGGTTTCTTTCAGGTCGGCCCAGGGGCATAAAGTTTTTGCCATGTATGATGAGTCTTTTAAAGATTTTAAGAATTATTTCTTCCGAGTCCGTGCTGTTGAGGGGGTCCGCCCCTTTTTTCTCGAGAGAATGACGAGCCTGCTTTCCCTCTAGAGTGGCAAAAGAATGTGAGAGTGTCTCGCTATACATGGGAGATGCTTGATGAGGTTGAGCGGACTTTTGTAGTTGTTCTTGAAGATTTGTGGGGGGAACCACCCCATCTGGATACAAAAAGATTTTTGAGTGATCCATCTTTGGCTCGAACTGCTTTGGGTACTGTCTGACTTGTTTCTGTACTTTGTTTCTTAGTTTTGCTTCTTCTAGATAGTAACTTATCACTATGGTTGATTCTGTATTTTCAGAGATGTCGAAAAATAATGATTCCATGAAGGCCTTCAAGAAGGCAAAGAAGGCTGCAGCTGCTCAAAACATTTCGGCCAAGGTGGCGGGAGAGGGGTCTTCTCAAGTTTCGGTGAAGCTGCCCATGCCGAGTTCTCCTGGGTCGAGGAAGGTGATCCCTACTCCTCAAGTTCGTCCGGCTAACCCTCCACAAACTTCTGCCGCCACTTCTGGTGCTTCTCCCAGCAAAAAACAAAAAACAATTGAGCCTTTCAACCTTGACGCTCCTGACTTTGATGCGGTGGAGTTTGTTGACTAACAGATCGGTCCTTATGGTGCACTCCCCATGGATGATGTTTCGCTCCTTCGCCATTTAGATTTTATAACTTGGAGCAGCATCAAGATGGCTCATATGGGGGCTGCCCTGTATCGGATTGCTCAAAATCTTCCTCTCCATGCCACCAAAGCCTTTATGGAGGAGGCTAAACAAGAGTTTGATAGGATGAAGGGCTTGAAGGAGGAGCTTGAGGTGAAGATGGCTGATGAACGAGATTTTTGCCAGTAAAGAATATCATAAAAACAGTCGCGTTGTAGATATAGTTTCTAAACCAACAAAAATCCCTTTCGTGCAAACTTTTTGGTTGTCACAAGTAACAAACCCCTTAAAATTGATAACCGAGTATTTAACCTCGGGTCGTCTTCTCAAGGAACTGCAGGGAAGTATGTTCTTATTATTGGTTATGGAGATTGTAAAATTGGGGTTTCAAGAATGAGGAACGAGTAATTTAATGGCAAGTAAATTAAATGGCAATTGAAAATAGATAAATACTGTAAAGCAAACTCT
The DNA here is from genome assembly GCF_003086295.3 of Arachis hypogaea. Lineage (NCBI taxonomy): Eukaryota > Viridiplantae > Streptophyta > Magnoliopsida > Fabales > Fabaceae > Arachis > Arachis hypogaea. The sequence continues at coordinate 124,951,231 of NC_092054.1, read as the reverse complement.
TGGTAAGGTATGAGAAATTAGAGGTCCTATCCTAGCTATCCTTAGCAATGATGATAATGGTTGAATCCTAATTCCACTTTGTTAACCTTTACTAAGATAAAGGAAGGTCAAGGGATTAATTGGTTTGATCTTCGAATCCTATTTATTTCCTAAGAAAAGATTGGGATTATGGAAGTTCAATTCAATTAACAAAGATAACAATTATCAATTATGCTGTTGAATTGGATAACTCCTGAGTTACTGATTTCTTAACCAAGACCAAAAGGAGAAAAATAAATCTACTTGGAATAAAAATGTCTTCAGAGTAAAAGTAACAATAGCATGAATAAGAGTAATCAATATTAAACTGAAATACCTCAAATGACATTAATAAAAGAGTAATCTGTAACATGAAAGGATTCATAAAGTAGCTTGCAAAAGTAAATAAAAGGAATATTGAACCTGATCAAAAGAGATAATCCTGAAAGTGAATAAAAATCCTAAATCTAAATCCTAATCCTAGAGAGAGAGAGAATCTCTCTCTAAACTAAATTTAATTCATGGAAAGTAAAAATTGGCGAGCTCTCCCTGAATGGATGCATTCCTTCACTTCATAACCTCTGGTCTATGCCTTCTGGACTTGGATTTGGGCCAAAAAGGGCTTCAGAAATCGCTGGGAGCGTTTTCTGCAATTTCTGGTGCGTGGCCTCTGTCACGCGTCTGCGTGGGTCACGCGGTCGCGTTGTTCGGAGCTTTTTCTTGCCACGCGGTCGCGTCAGTCATGCGACCGCGTCATATTCGTTCTGCTTAAGGCGCGCAGTCGCGTTAGTCATGCGGCCGCGTCGCTGTTGATTCGCGCTTGGCACGCGATTGCGTCGTCCATGCGATCGCGTGGATGCCAGTTTCTTCAAGGATTCCGTTTTGTGCTTTCCTTCCATTTTTGTATGTTTCCTTTCCATCCTTTGAGTCATTCCTGCCTTAGAAGATCTGAAACTACTCAACACAATAATCACGGCATCGAATGGAAATAAAGGTAATTAAAATAACTAATTTTAAAGCATAGGAAACATGTTTTTCACATACATCACATAATAAGGAAGGAGAAGTAAAACCATGCAATTAATATGAATAAGTGGGTGAAGGATTGAATAAATCACTCAAATTAAGCACAAAATATATAATAAAATATGGGTTTATCAATGGCCAAACTGGAGAAGGATCTGAAGAATGAGAAGGCGAGTTCCCTTGCTCTAGCGGCTTCTGTGCGGTTGGCCGAGGACACGGAATTGAGGCATAAAGACAGCTACGTCACAGCCTATCGAGAGGGGATGCGTTTGAAGGAAGAGTTGGAGAACACCCAAGCTGATTACTCTGAGCTTCAGGGTCATCTTGTTGGCAGTGTGAATGCTGCTTACGAGAGCCTGAAGGAGCATGTTCGAATTATTGTGCCTAAGGCCGATCTTACTCTTTTTAGCTTGGATAATGTTGTGAGGGATGGTAAGATTGTCCCTGATGACCAGGATGATGACGATGTGGATCCTCTCCCTCTGCCTTCTGCCAAGGTATCGGCTTCTATAGCTCCTCCCGCTGGGATCGTTCGTCCCGAGTTAGATCCTGATTGTCAAATTCTGAATAGGGACGACGGTACAGTGGATGCAGTGCCTCTCAAAGCTCGCCCTCCTTCACCTCGGACTGATGCTGCCGAGCAGTCTTCTAATCTTAGCTGAATTTTCTTGGATATTTGTGTAGATAGCCCGGCTTGTGGGTTTTTAAACTCTTTATTTTGTAGTTTAAATATTTTGCTTGACTGTTGATACTCCTTCTGGTTGCTTGTTCAGCAACTTTTGATTTTGAAAAAACAACAAGTAGCTTTCAAGATTTTGGGCCTGACCCTGAAGCTTGTTATAATATTGTATTTTATATCATGCTTGTTTGCACTTGTCTTGGCATCTTTCTGGGTTTTGAGAATGCTGAAACCTTGCTGCTTGGCCTCTTTGAATTGCTTTGTGTTTATTGCTTGTAGCTTGGATCCTTTGAGGTTGTGGATGTGTGGACCCCACTTGTATTTCGGTTTTTTGGCTCTTGTATTTATTTCTAGCAATCCATAACCGATTTCTTTACGTTGGTCTTTTTCCCGTTGTTTTTGTAGCCCTCTTTTTTGGACCTTTGTCAGGTCTCTTTCAGGGACTACTTTTATAACTTGTTGGTTGTAGGAGATCGACTTCTTTGCGTCGTCTTTTTCCAAGTTATTTTTGTGATCCTCTTTCTTGGACCTTTGTCAGGTCTCTTTCAGGGATTACTTATATAACTTGTTTGTAGGAGGTCGACTTCTTCATGTCGTCCTCTTCTAAGTTATTTTTGTAATCCTCTTTCTTGGACCTTTGTTAGGTCTCTTTCAGGGATTACTTATATAACTTGTTTGTAGGAGGTCAACTTCTTCATGTCGTCCTCTTCTAAGTTATTTTTGTAATCCTCTTTCTTGGACCTTTGTCAGGTCTCTTTCAGGGATTACTTTTATAACTTGTCCGTTGTAGGAGACCGACTTCTTTATGTCGATCTCTTCTAGGTTATTTTTGTAATCCTCTTTCTTGGACCTTTGTCAGGTCTCTTTCAGGGATTACTTATATAACTTATTTTTGTAGGAGACCGACTTCGTTAGGTCGATCTCTTCTAAGTTATAGCAATTCTTCTTTTATAGGGTTGGCCAGACCTCTTTCCAGGGATTTGCTGATAACTTGGGTTGACTTGGTCCGACTTCTTAACGTCGGCCAGTCTTTAAGTTATTATTTAGCAATCCATAAGACCTCGTCAGGTTCTTTTTCCAGATCGCTTTCGATAACTTCTTGCATTATTCTGTGTTCATCTTTGCCGATTTGTAGAAGGTGGTTTCTATCTTTGTTTGTTCGACCTTTAGATGAATCGCGTTTTCATCTCTATTGGTCTTTATCGTGATCGTGCAGTGAATCTGTTTTTCACTTTCTGCCGATCTATTGCTTTATAATCGGACGATGAATGCTTCAGATTAATGCGTCTTGAGAATTTGTAGAATATCTAAAAATATATTTTATTCAAAAGCAAGTGCAAATATATACATGCGGGAGTTTTTCATCCCTTTAAATCGGATAATTTTTGGATCTCGACTTGGTACCTCATTAAAAAACCTTTTCAGGAAAAAGAGTGCATCCGAGATCTTTTACCTTCTCTAGCTATAGTACCTTCTTAGGTTGCAGGCGTGCCATGATCTGGGAAGCTCTCGACCATCGAGTTCGGACAGTCTGTAGTAGCCCTTTCTAAGTACTTCTATGACTCGGTAGGGTCCTTTCCAGTTTGCTGCCAGCTTTCCTTCTCCGGGTCGAGTTGTTCCAATATCATTTCGGATTAGGATGAGATCATTCTCAGTGAAACCTCTTGGCACTACCCTTTGATTATATCTCGAAGCCATTCGTCGCTTTAGCGCTTCTTCCCTGATCCGGGCACTTTCCTGGATTTCCGGAAGTAGGTCGAGCTCTTCTCTTTGAAGTTGAGAATTGGCTTCTTCATTGTAGTGGAATACTCTAGGCGACCCTTCCTCGACCTCTACTGGGATCATTGCCTCCACTCCGTATGCTAGTCGAAATGGTGATTCGTTTGTGGTGGAATGTGGCGTTGTTCGATACGCCCATAGGACTTGTGGAAGTTCTTCGACCCAAGCTCCCTTTGCAGCTTGCAGTCTCCGTTTCAACCCAGCCAATATGACTTTGTTGGCAGCTTCGGCCTGTCCATTGGCTTGAGGATGTTCGACGAAGGTGAACTGGTGTTTTATGTTCAAATCGGCTACTAACTTTCTGAAGCCTGCATCTGTGAATTGGGTGCCATTGTCCGTGGTGATGGAATATGGAACCCCGAACCTTGTGACAATGTTCCTACATAGGAATTTTCGGCTTCTTTGAGCAGTGGCGTTGGCTAGGGGCTCTGCCTCGATCCACTTTGTGAAATAGTCTACCCCTACTATGAGGAATTTGACTTGTCCTGATCCCTGGGGGAAAGGTCCGAGGAGATCAAGTCCCCATTTTGCAAATGGCCAAGGTGAGGTTACGCTAATGAGCTCTTCTGGCGGGGCGATGTGAAAGTTGGCATGTTTCTGGCATGGTGGGCATGTCCTTACATACTCTGTAGCTTCTTTTTGTAGAGTTGGCCAATAAAATCCCGCCCAGAGTACTTTTTTGGTGAGAGCTTGTGCTCCAAGATGATTACCACAAATGCCACTGTGTACTTCCTCTAAAACTTCCCTTATGTTGGAGGTTGGCACACATTTTAATAGTGGTATTGAAATCCCTCTTTTATATAGGGTGTTGTTTATGATAGTGTAGTACTGAGCCTCTCGTTTTAACCTCTTTGCCTCCTTTTCATCTGTGGGGAGTGTTTCTGTTTTGAGGTAATTAATTATGGGGGTCATCCAATCTTGATTCTGGCTTGTTATGGCTAGGACTTTTTCCTCTTCCGAGATTGACGGGTTCTGTAGCATTTTCTGGATGAGGCTTCTATTGTTGCCCCCTGGTTTGGTGCTGGCTAGTTTTGAGAGTGCATCAGCTCGGGCATTTTATTCGCGGGGTATGTGGCAGATTTTGTATTCCCCGAGTTGTCCGAGCTGTTCCTTGGTTTTATCCAAGTACTTTTTCATGGTAGGATCTTTGGCTTGGTAGCTCCCTGTTATTTGTGAGGTGACTACTTGTGAATCGCTGAAGATGTTGAGTTTTTGAGCTCCAACCTCCTTAGCCAGCTTCAAACCAGCTAGTAATGCTTCATATTCTGCCTGGTTATTTGAGGCCGGGAACCCAAATTTGACGGAAAGCTCAACTTGGGTACCTTGGTTGCTTTCTATTATCACACCCGCGCCGCTTCCAGTCTTATTCGAGGACCCGTCCACGTAGAGATTCCATTATGTGGGGGTTTCCAGGGTATCTGTGAATTCTGCAATGAAGTCAGCCAGGTACTGTGATTTGATGGCTGTCCGAGCTTCATAGTGGAGGTCGAACTCGGATAACTCGACTGCCCATTGTAGAATTCTACCTGCTAGATCTGTTTTCTGTAATATCCCTTTTATGGGCTGGTCGGTCCGAACCTTAATGGTGTGAGCCTGCAAGTATGGGCGAAGCTGTCGAGATGTCAGTATGAGAGTATAGGCGAACTTTTCTATTTTTTGGTAGTTCAGCTCGGATCCCTGCAGTGATTTACTAATGAAGTATACAGGTTGTTGCCCTTTGTCGTCCTCTCGAACCAGTGCTGAGGCAACTGCCCGACTTCCTACCATAAGGTACAATACGAGTGGTTCTTCCTCTCGTGGTCGAGTTAGGATAGGTGGTCGTCCCAGGAAACTTTTGAAGTCCTGGAAGGCTTGCTCGCATTCCATTGTCCATTCGAACTTTTTTCCTTTCCTTAAAGTGGCATAGAAGGGGAGAGATTTTATCGCTGATCCTGCTAAGAATCTGGATAAGGCTGCTAATCTCCTGTTGAGTTGTTGTACCTCTTTGACACAAGTTGGGCTCTTCATGTTGAGTATAGCCTGGCATTTGTCTGGATTTGCTTCAATTCCTCTTTGTGTGAGCATGAAACCTAAGAATTTGCCCACTTCTACTGCAAAGGTGCATTTTGCGGGATTGAGTCGCATGTCATGCTTCCTTATAATGTCGAACACTTGGGCTAGGTCGGGCAATAATGTCTCTTCGCTTTGTGTCTTTATTAACATGTCGTCCACGTAGACCTCCATGATTTTTCCGATATGATCTGAAAAGACTTTATTCATTAGCCTTTGATAAGTAGCTCCCGCATTCTTGAGACCGAAAGGCATCACAATGTAGCAGTAATTTGTCTTTGGTGTTAAAAACGAGGTCTTTTCTTGATCTGGTGGATACATAGGGATTTGGTTGTATCCGGAGTATGCGTCCATAAACGAGAGGTATCTATATCCGGATGAAGCATCTACCAGAGCGTCGATACTTGGGAGTGGGTAAGGATCTTTTGGGCAGGCTTTGTTGAGATCGGTGTATTCGGTGCACATTCGCCATTTCCCATTCGATTTTTTCACCAAGACGACGTTAGCTAGCCATAGTGGGTACTTGACTTCTCTTATAAATCCTGCCTCCAGTAGTGCTTGTACCTGTTCTTCCATAGCTTGGGATCATTCTGGTCCAAGTTTTCTTCGTTTCTGCTGTACTGGCTGAGATCCTGGATAAACCGCCAACTTGTGACACATTAGCTTGGGGTCTATGCCTGGCATGTCTGTAGTTTTCCATGCGAAGAGATCGACATTGTCTCGTAAGAACTGTACTAGTAATTCCTTTGCGTTTCCTTTCAGGATCGTGCCAATATTAGTTGTTTTGTCCGAGGTGTCTCCGATCTGAACTTTCTCTACTTTACCTTCGGGCTGTGGACGGAGTTCTTCTCGTTTCTGAACTCCACCAAGCTCAATTGTATGGAACTCTTCTCCTCTGCTTCTGAGGTTTAGGATTTCATTATAACAGCGGCGTGCCATCTTTTGATTTGCTTTTATCGTAGCTATCCCTTCCAGAGTTGGGAATTTCATGCATAGATGTGGAGTTGATACTATTGCGCCGAGTTGATTTAGTGTTGTCCGACCTATTAAGGCATTGTAGGCTGAACTCACGTCGACCACGATGTAGTCTATCTTGAGTGTTCTGGATTAGTTCCCTTTTCCGAAGGTTGTATGTAGTGACACGTATCCCAGTGGTTGTACTGGGGTATCGCCCAGTCCGAACAGGCTGTTCGGGTATGCTCTAAGCTCCCTTTCTTCTAAGCCGAGCTTGTCGAAGGTGGTTTTGAATAAGATGTCGGCGGAGCTCCCTTGGTCTATTAATGTGCGGTGGAGATTGGCATTTTTCAGTATGATGGTGATGACCATGGGATCGTCGTGTCCTGAGATGACACCGGATGCGTCTTCTTTGGTGAATGTGATTGCAGGGATGTCGGGTGCTTCCTCCTTCCCTTCGACATGATATACTTCTTTGAGATATCTTTTGCGGGATGATTTGGATATTCCTCTTCCTGCAAATCCTCCGTGTATCATATGGACATGTCTTTCTGGCGTTCGAGGTGATTGCTCAGCTCATCCGACATCTTCGTCCCTTCGTCTTTTTCTTTGTTCATCATCTCGGGTGGCCAGATACCGATTTAGTTTTCCTTCTCTCACTAATTTTTTTATGATGTTTTTTAGGTCGAAGCATTCGTTGGTGGAATGTCCTCGGACCCGATGATATTTACAGTATTCGTTCCGATTTCCTCCTCCTCTTTTGCCTTTGAGTGGTCGAGCTGGGGGTATCTTTTCTGTGTTACAGACTTCTTTGTAAATATCCACAAGGGACACCCGAAGAGGGGTGTAATTATGATACTTTTTTATTTTGTTCCCCCGTTCGATCTTCCTTCTTCTTGGATTCTTTATCTTTATCTCGGTAGGTGAAATCGGATTTCGAGGTTTCTCCAAGTCGGGAATTTTCTTCCATGTTGATGTAGTTCTCTGCCTGCTCTTGCACCTCATCCAGAGATGTGGGATATTTCTTTGATATAGATTGGCTGAAAGGTCCCTCTCGTAGGCCGTTGATGAGGCCCATGACGGCAGCCTCTGTTGGCAAGCTTTGTATATCTAGGCATGTTTTGTTGAATCTTTCTATGTAGTTGCAAAGACTTTTCCGATCTCCTTGCCTGATTCCTAGTAGACTGAGGGCGTGCTTGGCCTTGTCTTTTTGGATGGAGAATCTGGCCAGGAATTTTTTGGCGAGATCGTCAAAGCTTGAGATGGACTTAGGAGGTAAATTGTCGAACCATCTAATTGCTGTCTTTGTGAGAGTCGTTGGAAAAGCCTTGCAGCGAACAGCGTCTGAGGCGTCGGTGAGGTACATTCTGCTTCTGAAGTTGCTGAGGTGATGGTTGGGATCTGTAGTGCCATCATACAAAGTCATATCCGGGAGTTTAAAGTCCTTAGGAATTTTAGTTTTCATGATTTTCCTAGTGAATGGATCTTGATCTCTGCGTGAATTGTCCTCAAGGGTGGTCCGGGTAGCCTTTGCTTTGAGATCAGTTTCGAGTTGTAGGATTTTATCTTCTAACTCTCAATGTTGCCTTACCTCCCTTTGTAGATCCTTGCCAACTTCTCGTTGATGCTGTCTTTCTTTTTCAAGTTGCTTTAAACGATCTTGAAGCGCTTCTATTACTCCTGGATTTGATGAGTTTTTGTCTCCGTTAGATTCTGGAGTATCTTTTGGTGTAGTGTCCACGTTTTTGTGCGGTGTTCTATCCTCTAGATCTGAATCATGGTCGTTGTTATGGTCGTCCGCCATGGTGGTGGGATGACTTCCAAGTTCCCCGGAAACGGCGCCAATGTTCCGAGGGTTACCTGAAACTGGAGGTCGATCTCGGTTGAGATCTTCTGTACTGGTCGGTGCCGACGTGTCCAGCTGGTGAGTGGCGGCCGGAGCTGTCATGTCCGACTTGTTGGCTGGCTGCACTGCTGATCCTTGGTCACCGGAGGGTGGGGGGTACCTGCAAGAGACTCCGATGCTTAAGTTAGCATGGGTATTAAACATGTTTTTAGTAGAATCAGAGTGTGAGTTATACCTGGGTGCTCTAGTGTATTTATAGTAGTGTGGGCTGACCTTTCTGATAAGATAAGTTAGTTATCTTATCTTATCTTATCTTATTTTAAGTGAAGTTAGCTTATCTTCAAGGGAACCGCCTTTATCTCTATGGGCCTGGGTTGCCTTTGGATTTGGGTCGTGTTCTTCTATTTGGGCCCTTTATTGGGCTTTCCTGTCGATTTGGCCGACCTCTTTGAGAAGAGGTCGGGCAGCCTGACCTGAAGAGGTCAGTCGCTTTGTCGCCAATCATCCCAGGTCGGATAGCTCGACCCAAGGTGTGAACAAATACCATAAGTAGCATTCACAATTTCTGAATAAGTCATACTCCCAACCATGGGTGAAAGAGTAGTGAAGTAAAGGTTCTCTAGCCTTCGAACAAATCTCTTAACTTTCATGATATCCGGGGTTACTAAGTGCTCAGCATATCTAGAAAGCTCGATGAAATGATTCTCATACTGCATCACAGACATACCAGGAGTTTGCCTCAACTTCTCAAAATCAGTAGCATTTTTCTCCTTTATACTAGTAAGAAGGAATCTTTCCAAAAAGATCTCAACAAATTCATCCCACAAAAAGGTTGCATTCGGCGTGCCTTTCTACTTTGAAGAAGTGTTTCATATCAATGATAAGCATGTCTTGTTAAATTGTATGTAGCTAAATTCACCGCTGTGCCATCTAGGCATCTGAGGGCTCGAAAGACTTTGTTCAAGCTATCAATAAAGAATTGAGGATCGTCCTCCAGAAGATTTCCAGAGAAAGTAGGCAGATTCAGCTTAAGGAAGGATTGGAGAGTGACAGCTCGTTCCCCAAGGAGTTGTTGGTTTTCTTGATTAAGGATATTTTGCCCCATAGAAGGTGGGGCTCTAACTTCTCTTCAATCAGTTAAGGACTCCACAAGATTATTGACAGTTTCATGAAGTCCTTGTATCTCAACAGCAACATTCACTAGCTTTTCTGTAATAGTCGCACCTCTGCCTCGCTCTATTGGTCTTCTACGACCACCATCCCATTGACTGAGTGGGGGAGAAGGTGCTCCATTAGTTTCAACTTTAGGAGCATTACGTGCTCCTGCCCATGGAGTAGGAATACGACGTTTAGGTGGCATCTTCCACCAAACAATAAATGATCATATCAAATGTAGATAGGCTTAAACACAGAAAACAATAAAAACACACTTTAAAGACCTTATTTTTACAAACATTCCTATAAGTTCTTAGTAATATCACAACTTGTGAAAATGGACCGGCTTTACACAATCATATTCTTACTATATGACAACTGCTCTATATTACACAGAAAAACTTGAGCTCTGATACCAATTTGTCACGACCCAATCTAGCCGTGACTGGCTCTTAGAAAAATATTCACAAGCAAGCCTCAGAAATCGATATTACAGAAAACAGAACAAATAAAATTTCTAATTATACTAAAAGACAACACATTCTTAGCATCATATTTAAAACATACTCAACATATTTACATAAAATTCGACTTTAATATTTATAGCATGGTCTATTAGTATCATCTACTAGAATATTTACAAAGCAACATACTTAAGTCACTAAAGTCGGGTTCTGCCTGTGTCACATGGAGCAGTTTAACAAGTCTAAAAAATTTTAAAGCTATTTACACAAAATATCAAGCACTTGAATAGAAAAGGGCTCACCAACACAAACAAAACTAGAGCAGAATTGATGAAGTTGGATTAGGATCAAGTCCCATATCTGAAAAAAAAATGAAAGAACAATAGAGTGAGTTTTGTAACTCAGTGAGTAAACAAAGCATCCATAACCCCACAAGAGACAATTCTATAAATAATTAACTTTTAGTGAAAATAAATTTACTTTAATAATAATGACAGAAATATACTCAAACACAAGGATAATTACTTATAGACATCAAACATTCAAACTTTCTTATTTTATATAAATATAAGCGGAAGGTCATCTAATTCAGAAAAGTGAAAATAACAGACAGAAATCACACTTAGGTTGTTTTTCTTTGTGTGAATTTTAAAACAGATATGTTCCACTAGTTTTGTGGATATGAAACAGATAGAAACCATTTCATCTCATATGGTCTTGAAAATGCAATTATATACTGACAAGGTGCACCAAGTCTAGCACTTACCACCGCTAGCTGCAGTTTCTATCATAGAACCTTCCAAAATATTTTGACATACAAATTATTATCAAGCTAAAGTTGTCAAACAAATTAATAAGTGCATTCAAAGTATATACGCAAGATAATATCTAAATTTATTCAAATTTATCCAAATTCAATACTAAATTTACATTCAAAGTGTATACGCAAGATAATATCTACATTGTAATTTAATTTTTCAAATAACAAAATTAATTTTAACACAAAATACTATGTCTCAAGTGGGATTTTTTTTTACTTTGTAAAATATTTAATATATAACATCTTGTTGACAAATAAGTTAATAAATAACTAAATCATTAATTTTAAAATTATTTTCAATAATTATAAAAATGATACAATACTAAAATTTAACTATAGATACAAAGTTTAGTCATAGACTAAAATCTAAGACAGGAACTTCTACTCCACAGGTTCCAACAAGCAAGAAGAGTGGTTTCTTTGAGTATCTAATATCACAAACATAATAATAATAACTCTAATAAGTTAATTTTAACATTAATTGATATAATAGAATTTATATACCAAAAAATCTCAAATTCTATCTTACGTACTCTAACTCTAAATTTTCGGATTTATTAATACCCATCACTACAAACATGCTAAAAATTAAAAATATAGATAATTATCAAGTTAAAGAGTCATCTTAATGTCTTAATAATTAGTAATACTTAAATTAAATGTGATTTTTTTTCTTTAAGTTTAGACTACTTTAATGAAATTTTAGAATAAAAGCTAATATAAAAGAGCACAATAAATATAACATAATAGAATTGGAATAGAAGAAGAATAGAAAAATTAATTGAAATAAAAGTGTATGAAATTATTGTTGAAGAAGTGACATGAGGAAAGGGGAGGAGACCTATTATGGCGGTGAGAAAGGATGTAGTATAGTGTCTGTGTATATACTTTCAGAGAGTGTGTATGCCGTTGAAAAGGAAAAAAATTAAGAAAAAGGCCATGGTTGTTTTTTTTTTTTTTTTTTTTTTTTAAGGTTCTACAAAATATTAATACTATTTATTATTTAAGATTATAAACAAACAAATTATGTAAAACCTTCAGAAATGCAAAGCATCAAGTACGATGAGTTCTTTAATGGTTGAGATTTATTTAAGTTTCTCTTAAGTTAAAAAGAGAGAAATAGACATAATATGATGTCTCCAATGCATTAATTAAATTATATTTGTTAATCATAATTCATAACTTGTCTAAAGATATTATTTATCCAATGCATTATTGGTCATTGCATCGACTAATCATCATATTGATTTGGCCTTCTTATTCTAGACAAACCACTAGCTCATCACATGCACCCTTCTTTTGTTGAATCATATATTCATCGAGATTCTATTCTAGTTTTCTTTGAACAGAGATTCTATTATAATTAAATCAACAATGTACTTATTTAGGAAAATTAAGAATTCTAATAATTGATTTCGATTCTCTAAATATTTAAAATAAATTTCTTTCCACTATAGCTTTAAGAGTAATAATTAGACTTTACTTTCTCATTTATTTACTAATTTTTTTTTTTTTATTTTAGAGGAGTTTGATCTAAACTTTAATAATGGATATTCTCCAAAAATTTGAAATTAATTATATCCAATATAGTTTGAGGGATATCAACATAGAGATAATTTTAAAGCACATTAGTTATTTGACTTAACAAGTTAACTTAATTTTTAACCATCTTTTAATTTAAGAAATTCTTTATCAAAAGAGAATAATTATTAGAGAAAGTCTAGCGGAGCAACATTTTTATTAAAATTTGACCAATATTTAATTAGTAAAAAAAAAGTGAATAATCTCTCACCATTAAATATAATTTCATACCACTAAAAATATTAATGATAATTAATTAATAACTACAAATCACAAAATTGCTGCTCCTCTAACACTCTTCTAATTATTATATATATAGATCACAGCCGTACTTCTAATGGTTAGCACTTAGCAACTCCGTCCTCTGATCTATATACTATGCAAATACGACAAGCTAATTAATTAGAGAAAAACACCAAGAAATTCCTAACTAACTACATATACCAATTAGACATCACCAATGACTTCTTCCACCTCAAACATTCAAAATCACAAGGATCCTATGCCCTTTTCAGTTATTGTCATCATCACGATATATGTGTGTATTTAAATATTTACCATTTTTTAAGGATCTTACTAAAGTTCTGTTTGATTGTGGATGATGAATAAAATGATTTGAGATATATATATATTAAATAATTATTTAATCTTGTTCATTTTTTCTATTTGTTATTCTGATTTTTTTTGGTTTTTTAAGTTTACAATGTCTATCACTCTTATTCTTTTATGAATTGAAGAATTCATTATCTATAACAATATATAATGTCAAAACAGAGTTTTTGGTGTCCAACTTTATGTTCCAATATTATCCTTAATGATAGAAGTTCTCCGTACATGCATGCGTCAGTTACTTTAAAATAACAATATATAATGCCAAAACAGAGTTTTTGGTGTCCAACTTTATGTTCCAATATTACCCTTAATGATAGAAGTTCTCCGTACATGCATGCGTCAGTTACTTTAAATAAAAAACTTCCACCATTAACAACACATCTATAACAATATATAATGCCAAAACAGAGTTTTTGGTGTCCAACTTTATGTTCCAATATTACCCTTAATGATAGAAGTTCTCCGTACATGCATGCGTCAGTTACTTTAAAATAACAATATATAATGCCAAAACAGAGTTTTTGGTGTCCAACTTTATGTTCCAATATTACCCTTAATGATAGAAGTTCTCCGTACATGCATGCGTCAGTTACTTTAAATAAAAAACTTCCACCATTAACAACACATATCTATACCAATATATAATGGGGATATAGGAGTTTGGTATCCAATTCTTTCTTCCCATTTTACCCTCTTCTTTTTTTTTCAAGAAAATGTTTTACCCACTTCACTTTTAATATAAAAAAAAACTGTTACTACGTATTTAATTTTTTTATTTTTTTAAAATTATTTTTACCTATGATAAAATTTAAAACTAATTCATTTTATTTCAAATAATAACATAATTTGTTGATATCTATACCAATATATAATGGGGATATAGGAGTTTGGTATCCAATTCTTTCTTCCCATTTTACCCTCTTTCTTCTTTTTTTTTCAAGAAAATGTTTTACCCACTTCACTTTTAATATAAAAAAACTGTTACTACGTATTTAATTTTTTATTTTTTTTTAAATTATTTTTACCTATGACAAAATTTAAAACTAATTCATTTTATTTCAAATAATAACATAATTTGTTGATATTCTATAACAAAATTAATTAAATTACAATACACGGTTTAAATACTTCTGATGTCTATTGTTTATTTTAAAAAAAATTACATATAAACGTGTACTCTTAATTAAATCTATACCAATTTATTAAATTATAATACACGGTTTATATATTTTTCTGATGTCTATTGTTTATATTTAAAAAAAAATTACATATAGAAGAGTACTCCTTAATCAAATCTATACCAATATATAATGGATTATACCAATATATAATGGGATAGAAAAATTTAGTATCCAATTTTTTCTCTCTATTTTACCCCTATTTTTTTAAGTTTGTTAAACACTGAATTCAATATAACAAACTATTACTACGTCCTCTATTTTTTTTATCAAAAAAATAATTTATCAAACTAATTCACTTTCAACCCCACCACATGTTTTAAAATTGATTTACTTCCAATAAAAAACTGCTATCACTACGTACTCAATTTAAAAACTGACCCACTTTCAATAAAAAACTGATCCACCTTCAGTCGTACTTAACTCCCAACAAAATTAAATTACTCTTTCACTTTCAATTTTGGTCTCGCAAATGTTTTTCTTCTCTGCATCTTGCTATCACGAAATCAACAATCACGTCAACGTCGACCACTTGGACAGAATCTGCTAGGCGAAGAAGACAGAAAATGACCGAAGAACAAAGATAGCAACACCTGACTAGAAGACGTGCAACTTATTCGGAGATGATTCGACAAGAAAACAAGTTGTCATATTAATTGATACAACTTCAATTCCAACTTCAATGCCAAACACAAGTGGAGGTACCACAAACATAAGAGTAGCCCGACTGACTACAATTAAAACAGGCAAATAAAAATCTATAACAATATATAATGTCGATACGGATTAACCTCCTTTTTAATTCTTTATTCCAATAATTTATTCGTTTATTAATTTTATCCGTTTTCAATTTTTCTTATTTCTCTTTCCAATTCTGAATGTGCTTCTCTGCATGTAACAATTATTTGGATAAGTTTTTGTGATTTTCTGACTATGCTAAATGTTGATTTTAGACGCCATGTATGAAAGGAGAAAAAAATAATTAGGAGTGATAAATAATTTTTTTATCGATCTTATCATTTTATTTTGGGTATATTCTTTATGTGAGTACTTTATACCAATAGTTAATCTCATTATTCAATTTTTAGTGCTTCTCCTCTCACCATTAGGTGCACTTTTCTGTATTATTACTGTTGCCATCATTCTTCTTCCTTAAATATCGTGATTCTATCGCCTCCATCTTTTTCTCGCTTCCATTCACTACAATTGCAAATTTTATACCGTTTTACTATAGTTATTAATTTCACGGCATAACTTTCACCTTCATTTTCCTTTCTCTTCAGTTTACTTACCAAACTGTATTAATTCTTATATATTTTTAATCTATCTTTCACATCTAAAGTTTTCTTTCATCAATTTAATTTTAAAAAAATTATTTTTTTTATCTGATATTTGTTTTTTAATTTTTTTTATATGCATATACCTATCAATAATGAACCAAAGAACTCTTATAAATTATTTTGTTAATTTTTTTTATTTTTTTAAACGATTTTGTACAAGATAAAATTATTTTTTAAATTTTTTAAAGTATTAATTATGTAGAATATTTTTTTAAATTTTAAGTGCATCAATATTTACCTTTTAAATCTCATTTTTTTAAATTGTTTTGTATTTAATGATGTTATTTTTTTAATTTTCTAAATTATTGATTATATAAAGTATTGTAATTAAAATTTGAGTACATAAATATTTATTTTTAAATTAAATTAAATCAATTATACAACAAAAAATTTACTAATTTTTTATTCCACAATATTATTTGTTTGGCATATAGTCCTGATTATTTGATGAGTTTAATTTTGATGGTGATTAGATGTACGTGTAAAACTATTTTACACTAATAGGACATCAAAGTTAAATTCTTATTTGATTGACATAAAAAGACGCAAAAAAAATTGTAACTACCAATGATTTGTTAAAATATTGATATGTTTATTTCCTAAACTATTAACGATGTAGAGTTCTGACATTTAAGTATATGCAAATTTGTTTATAATTCAATTAAAATAAATAATTTATATTTCAAAAAAATTAATTAATTAAATATTATTTGTTTGGTATATAGTATTGATTATTTGATTGGCATATAAAAGATGGAAAAGAAAATGTATGTATTAATAGTAAAGTGAAAAAACTCTCAAGGATATTTTGCTAATTATTTTTTAAATTTTTAATCAGTTCTATGTCGGTTAATATTTTTTTTATTAAATATTAGATTGACATATAACATTAAAGATATGGTAGGATAATAATATCTATGAGTTAGTTTTTTTAAATAACCTGATAACACAATAAATATCTAAATTTTCTGTTAAAAATAGTTTCAACCTTTACAATATTATACAGGCTAATTTAGATAGCCAAAATAAACTAAAATAAATAACAACAAGAAGATATAGAATTTCACTTTTTGTTATATAATACAAAAATAATATAATAATACAATAAACTGTAATAAAAATAAAGTAAAATAAGTAACAATAAGAAGATATAGAATTTTATTTTTTGTTCTGTAGTACAAAGATAATATAATAATCTAATAAATTGTAATATTCTGGTACAAAAGAACATAAAATTTAATCAAAAATACTATTTGTACACCAAAATCAGCCACCAATGTATTTGTGTATAATAAATACATGTATAGTTTAATTTATTTTCAATGTGTATTTGTATTCTAGCATGTATTTTATACGGGTGGCAGACTTTGGTGTACACATAGCATAACTCAAATTTAATATTATTCTTTTCAGTAGCTTTTTATCTTTTTATTTTAATTTTATTAAAAATACTAATATAATTTACTTTTAACTTTTAACTTTTAACTTTTAAGATAAATGTAAGGATGTGACATTTTATGTATTAGATAATGTAAAAAATTTATTATAGAAGAAGTTAAGAATATAAGAGAGAGAAAGAAAGAATTTTTTAACCTATTAAATATGAGTTATATCAAGTGATGATTAAGAATAAAACAAACATACAACTTATATAATAGTAGTCAAATGTAAGAAGTAATGACAGTCTTTTATTCTAATGGTCTATATTAAATTGCAACTTAATTTTATAATTATTAGTTAAAAACTTACAATAATATACTATTTTTGTTATATTAGTTAAAATAATTATTTAATATTATTTTTAAGGATTACTGACATCAAATTTTGATAATTTGAGCAAAAATTTTGAATGTTTTATTTCGTACATTTTTTTAATAGAATAATAAGACAACTTAAAATTCACATCAAGAAAAAACTACTGTTTTCATACATTTAGATATTCAGAAGACACAAAAACCAATTCTTTAACAACACTTCAACGACTCATAAAAGTTAACATAATAAATGATTATAGATCAAAGTGATAGACAAGATTGAAAGTTGCGATAATATTACTTTGTGATAATTAATTATGATTGGGTAAAGAAAAGGTGTGAGGAGAAGAAGAAAATGAGAAAAGAGAATAAGGCAATAATAGTGTACGATAGAAGTAATAGTAAGAGAAAATAATAGTGTGTGATACAATAAGAAGATATAATAAAAGTATACATTAATAATTTAAAAAAAATTTAAATTAAAGATAATTTAATAAATTGAATATAAAATTTAAAAAATAAATTATTTTTTATCTATTAAAATTATGAATATAAAATTAAAAAATAAAATAACTTATAAAATTTTTATATTTATTTTTAAATAATTTTTTATTTTTAAATTATTTTATCAAATCTATAATTAATTGAATTTGTCCCTACTATATTAAGGAATCAATTTAATTGAATAATCTTGAAGCGTTTATATAGTTATTTTTATAATCAATAAATCTGACAGTTTTTCAAGACTCAAAAAATTATTAATAAGGATATATATGATGAATTACGAAGATTTTTTTCAGGTACACAATTTTTATATTCTCCTATTTTGTTTATTAATTATTCTTATAGTTTGATATTTAAAAATAAAAAAATAAACATTCTCATTTCTTCTTTTTTTTTTTCATTACTTATAAGAAAATGAATACCTCTTCAGATTCATATTTTGGCCTACCACTTAAAAAATATGAAGACAAATATAAATATCTGTGACATTTAAGTAAAAATTAACTTTTGTAAATAACTAATATGTATTTTGATTTATATATAATTTTTTTGAATCAGGATAATATTATTATAATTATTTTTTGAACTATATATATATATACTTCTTTATTGTATATTTTTATAATTTAACATTTTAAAATTTTTTATAATAGTTTTAATTTTAACAAAATATTATATAAATAAAGTCATGCCAATATTAAAATAATAAAAAATATTTATTTAATAAATTTAAAAAATAAATAATATATTAACAAAAAATAAATTTAATTTTTTAAAAAATAATAGAAAAGCGGCTGAACAGGCACGATCGTGCCTGTTGAGCCGCTAGTATATATAATGTCAATTATATTATTAATTTATAAATGATTTAAAAATAGAACTCTAATACGCTTTTTCTTTATTAATCAATGGCTGTTAGTAATGTTATTTCTAAATTACTTTTTCAAGTTTTTTTAAAAATAAAGTGCATTCAGGGAAGGTGTAGAATATAAGGAAACTGAGAGAATAATTCACAAGGCAAACAAATTGGATAATGATATGGGTCAACTATCACTTTTAATATAAAGAAAATAAAAAATTAGTTAGTGTTGGTTTAAATGGAAGAAATTTTACACCATTAAAGGAATTTTTAATCCGAATACTTCTGTATAAAATTAACTAGCGAATTAAAAGTTTATATATTTTAGATGATATTCATTTAATTTTCAATGACATTTTATTTTGATATTATGTAATACTATCATTATTAATAACTAAATAACAACTATAATAATAATAATAATAGTTATTATCCAATGTAGTAAATACCAATATGCCATCATGTCAAAACAGAAAATGTAGGGAATGCCATGATTAAAATTTTACCACAAAAATATCATAGAATCAATATTTATTATGAGCAGATATAGCATGCCCAATAGATTCATAATTCATAGAACAGAAAGATTCCGTTACTTCAATTCCCTCCATACAATAGGTTTAGCGACTCTGGATTGCTGAACATGCAGATTCCTTATTTTGTTGACTTTTTTATTTTTATTTTTATTTTTATAATTTATTGTTAATCACCTCACTATTTCTCTTTGAAACGATGATGAAATGAAACACCTTAGATGGTTCAAATCTTAAGAAAATGGAATATTCTTGGTATTGCAATTGGGACTATCCACAAATACATCATTAACTGTAGCCTACTGTCTTGTGGGGCATTTAGAAATTTCAACCGAATGAATACATGTCCGAATACTCATCAACTATGAAACATCATATCATTATATGTGGCACCAATAATAAGTCATATGAGTGAAATTTAATTCCACCACATTTAGGTAACAACCCATTTAGGTTTAAGCATATGTTTTGTTTTGCTGCTGGCAAGTTTGAATATTATTACTTTTGAGTTTAAAATGAAAAAGGAAACACAAAATTAATTAACACTTTCTAATAATGTGGATACCGTTTATTCAATAAAACTAATAAAAAAAATATTATTTATATACTAAATATTCTTGATACTTGTATAAAAACTAGTTTATTATTAATTAATTTTATATTTAAATTATTTTTAATTAATAAAATAAAAAATGTTTAATTGTTAAAAAACACTAATATTAAAATAATATTTATTATAAAGAATACGGGATTGCATAATTAAAGCTGATATACTGGCCATTCTTTGTTGATATTTATGCCAATATATATTATATTCTATTAATCCTGAAGGTTTAATATTATTATTATATAGTTTATTATTTAACTTGATCTTTTTCCCTTTTTGTCTTTTTCCTTGGCCCATACGGCCATACCACATATTCAAAGACAATCTTTCAATTAGTAATCAATTTTGACAATCTTACCCGCGAGATGATCATGATGACGAGTTGACGACCACTGGAAATACTAGAAGTCTCGCATACATATTGTTTGGTGACATGAGCGCCACAATTTTTTAAGTTTTTGACAAATGATGTTCTATATATATGAATTTAATTTTTAACATAATATCAAAATATATATGATATGATTGTTAGAGGGATTTTAAATACTAATGGTGAAGAGTGAAAGATCGACCTTTTAAAGTCCTAACAAAATGATATTTCCTTTTCTCGAAGATGCCTAAATAATATTTTTCTAGTTATACAATATACATTTCATTTGCTTGTAAGATTAAAATAATATGTTTTTTAATTTATACGCTCTAATAATCATTATAATTACATAGATAATTATTTCACTGTTCAAATAATAATAATAATAATATATTTTACTGCTATATTCACACCGATTACCAATAACGTTTTTAATAGACCATAATAAAATGGGTTTACCGACGACCTAATCATTGATAATAAAATAAACCGTCGCTAAAAAACATACGCTTTGTATTTTTCGCGCATTTTATTTACAGACGGTCAAGCTGTCGATACTAGTTCACTACAACACACGGAAAATTGCGGCAAAAAATTGCCGGCCATTTGCTGAATCACCGCGAATTAGCAGAATTCCAGTGATTCCGTTAGCATTTTTGAGCTCCGTTACAAAACGATCAAGATAGTAGCAGTTTGGTATCCCAACCACCGCAAAAAACATTTTGTTGATCTCAATAAAAAATTCTCGCCTTCAACATTCAAGAGCTAGTCTTTTCGTTTTCGTGCGAACCCAAAGGGAGCAAAGGCGTGAATTACACTCTCTATAAACATCTTTTAGGTTTATGGTTTTCTATTTCACTTCTCAATCTATTGCCTCCAGCCCTTCACACACTACCACAGTCCAGAGAGTCAGAGACCAAAGTCTCTTTTCCAATGCCTGAGAAAACCCGCCGACCTCTGCAACACCTTTTTTCGCCGCTCGTCGTCGTTGTGAGCCCGTCGTTGTTGCAGCTTCCTCTGAGCTCGTCACTGTTGCCCCTTTCCTCTAATCGCGTCGCTGTCTTCCTCCGAGCCCGCCGCCACGCCATCATATGCAGGTAACTTCCTCTCTCTCTCTCTCTCTCTCTCTCTCTCTCTCTCTCTCTCTCTCTCTTCGCTGAATCACTGCATGTTCTTATTCTTCTTCTTTTACAGATTCATTGTCGTCACTGTGAGCCCATCTTCGTTGAAGCTACCTGTGTGCGTGTCACTAAAGCCCCTTTCCTTTGAGCGCGTCGCTGTCTTCCTCGAGCCCATCATCTGCAGGTAAGTTCCTCTCTCTGTGTGAATTGTTTTTGTCGTTCATGTTGGGTTTTCAACCAAAGACATAATTAAGTTTGTGGCGTTTAGTTATAGCACTTGCTTTCATTCTATCTCTTAACTATATATGTTTTATGACAATAGTAGTACTAGAACATTAATTCTTAAATAGGGGTTCATTTATTAGTTGAAGTGGGGAAGTATATGTAGTAATTAGTAATTCAAGGCTTGTTAAGTTTTTTTGGTTTTGGTCTATTAAATTTTGACATGTGAAATCATATATTATGCTACTACCTTATAATGCTACAACCACTGTAAGTCAATAAACCTTTCAATACCATTATTGATTGAGTCTTAATCAATAAAAATAAAAAGTATAACAATATTTTTCCTATCTTTCCCAAAATATACATCAAGGCCTTTATAGGCAAGTTCCAAAAGAAATAAATACATACATATAATTTTTCAAAGTGCAGAGAGATTCTAAACAAAATATAAAACATGAGTCGAGTAAGCTTCGCCGTCTCCCAGATGAATCACAGCTCACTGCTGAGCACCAGGACCTGCATCTAAAAAAAAAAAAGATATATACGGAATGAGAACTCCCGACCCATGGGTTTCCATTACAGTAAAAGTGCCAAATAAATACTACATAAGGCAACACGAACTCACTAAGCAATCTTAAACTCCATACCTCATCATATCCATCGTAAGTTATCTCTAATCCATAAATTGACAACTATCATAAGGGAGTCTGTAAGACCCGGTTAATTAACGGCTAATTAACCCATATATGAGAATTTATTCTAGAAAGCCAAAAATGATATTTTTATGGCTTAATATGATAGAGGAAATTGAGACGAGAATTTCGGTACCAATTTTATGGAAATCGGACCAAGATTGGACCGAACGGGCCAAACCGGTCCAACCAGACCCAAAGTGGGCCCTTGGCCCAACATAACTAAACCAAAACCCTAGTTTTCAGCACTCTCTCTCCTCACACAACACTAATACACGCTGAAAAAGAGAGGCCATGGAGGGAAGAACACTCTTTCAAGTTCTATCTCTCACTTGATCTTCAAACCACCATAACTTTTGATCTAGAGCTCCGATTGCCGCTCCGTTTGCGGCCACGCGTTCACCGTGGAGAGCTCTACAAAACCCATACAATTAATCTTGAGGTAAGCCACGTTTTACTGTTCGAAATTCCAGCCCTTGATTTCGAGTTTCATGAGTAAAAATGTTGAGATTTTGGGTTCTTTGATGTTATAGGACCCAACTCTCTTGAAGGAGAAGGTTAATCTCGTCTCTTTGGACCTTGGGTGTGGTAAGATTCTCAATCCTAGTATAATTTATTGTTCTATGAGGTTTGGGCATTGAGATGTTGTGTATGAGTTTGATGATTGTGGCTTAGGTTGTGTATATGTGAATATTGGAGCTTGATTGGTGATTTTGGAAAGCTTGGAAGAGGGTTTTGTGTGATAAAATCTGTTCTTGGAGGTGTTGATACCTTGAGAGCTTGTGGACAAGTGGTTTGGAAGTGCTCCGGTTGAGCTTGGGAAATTGGCTAAGGTATGGTTTCGGTTTCCCGTATCTAATATGTAATGTGGTAGGAAATACTTAGGCTAGAGGCCCTAAGATAGGCATTGAATTGATGATGTTGTGGAATGGTTGAGATATATGATGTGATCATATGTGTGATTATGAATATTGATGCCTTGATTGTGTGATATGTGAGAAAATGCATGTTGTGATATATGCTTGATGAATGATTGAGGTTGAATTGATGGGTGGTGCCATATTGTTGGTGAGTATGATGATTATGTATAATGATGGTTGATTGGAAATTGATATTGTTAGAAATTGGGATGAGAAGGATGTATGACATAATATTGTGTTTATCCTTTGGCCTTTTGATTGAGAAGTGTTAAAATGGTTGGAGGTAGTTTTGAGAATTTTGGTAAAATGTCAATGCGTGAGTTGAGGATGGCTTGTTGTTGAATTTGGTACACTTTGATTGATTTCAAAGAAAAGGGATGAAATTGGCATGTTTTAATTGATTTTGAAAAGAGTTGAAAGTGGCTTGTTTTGAAAATGGCACTTTGTGGTTTTGAATGAAAATATGGTTTTTGGGCATACTTTGACGGGACATAACTTGGACTACGGATCTTTGATTTGTGCCAAATCTGTTTAGAAACAAAATTGGATCCGGGATGTCCATGCCGTTCGAAAAACGGGTGAAAAATGATTTAAAATAAGAGAGTTATGACCGTCGGAAGATTGGGGGTTGAATCTGTGAATTCTGCAGCTTTTAACTTAGAAAATTTTTAGCAGAATGACCCCTCGCGCGTAGGCGCACTTGGCGCGTATGCGCCGTTCTTCGAGAAAGCATCATCCACGCGTGCGCGTGGAGTGCGCGTACGCGTGGCCCTGTTTTCATCCCAAAGTTGATTTTTGAGTTTTAAAAGCCAAACTTCATACTTCTAAGCCTCCAATCTCACCACTTATGTCTTAAATCATTATGATATGCCTAGCATGAGGAAAAGGGCTAGTGAATGTGGTAACTTGCGAGTGAAGCAAGGGAAAAATGAATGATCCATGAGGACCAAAGATGATTATGTGAGATGTGGAGGATGGCGGTGGAAGTGCTTGTTATGCCATGGGCCGAATGGCCGTAATTGTTAATGAATTGGCTGGTTATGGATTTAACTGTGAGCCGGATGGCTGGATTATGCCGTGTGGCGGCGGAGCCATGTTTATGGCTAAGTATAAATGCATATATGCTGTTGAATGAATTGTGAATGTTGGCACTTCCACCATTGGAGATGAGGGTTTCCCTGGGTAGTAGCAGTGGCTAGCCACCACGTGCTCCAGGTTGAGACTTGAAGCTCTTTTGACCCTATGTCGTAAGTGTGGCCGGGCACTGTGAAAGGCCCGGATGAGCTCGCCCCCGTAAATATTCACCAGTGAGGGTGATGGATATGGATCATGTTTATGATCAAGTTTATGATGAGTATAACTCGAGTTGGGGATGCACGACAGAGGGACAGTCCAATGATTAGCTACCAGGACTTGTCGGGTTGGCTCTATAACTGACAGATGATATCATCAGTCACTAGGGACAGGCATGCATCATAAGCATACTACATGAATTGTTTGAGATTGCCTATTTGACTGCATATTACTTGCTAATTGTCTAAATGCCTTATCTGTTCCTATTTGTAAATTCTTGTCTGATATAACT